>NC_141874.1:214546502-214849533 GCF_056163025.1 Triticum urartu
GTCCGATTTATATCTGACGGATAGGAAATAAACTATGACAATTTTGCAAAAAGGTACCCACACACCTCTCCACATTTGCAAATAAGGCCTTCCCTCGTTCATCATTTTCTCTCACAAGATAAACTAGTCATACAAATGTATCTTGATGTTACGTGCAACGCACGGGCATCTTGCTATTAGAATGAAAACAAACAACAACAAAATATTGACCGCGGGCACAGCGGACAAGGTGGCCTTGTATTGGTATGCTGAGCCGTCTATTTTAACACATAGGAGCTGGTGTGGTGATTATACACACATGCACACGAACTGCATGCACGCAACACTCACACGAACACATGCACCCACGCATGCACGCAACACTCACACGTACACACGCAGCCACGCACGCATGCATGCACACACCAGTACATCACACGACCAACACACACTCTCACGCTCAAGTGCTCAACCTACACATGCATGCGCACACAGCAGGCCCTGACAGACACATACACAACCAGGTGATTCCCGCGCACGGGGTGGAGTCTTGTCGTGCCTGCGTAAATTTGTGTTTATCTGACCTTTTCCCTATGCGAACTGACAGGTGGGACCCACAAGGAACGTGGTCAATTTAACTAGTCAACATGGTGCCACGCAGACTATTTGGCCGGTCAACAGAGTGCAATCCAATGCTGAACCGTGAGCAAGTGACCGTATAATCACCAAAAAACATATATAGTGACCGTAATCAGCTTATTTCTGAAGTTCGGTGAACGTATTACGCTTTTCTCTCTGTAGGCCCTCCAAAACTACATCTCTACACGTTCTCGCATGTTACATCTAACAACTATGTAATACATCACTACTACTACACTCTAACACAATAAATCATATGTGTTTTTAGTTTTATTAGATATCATATTGTTACTTAATTATTCAGTTTGCATACATTAAAATTTCCTTTGAAATGTATGGCCAGTATCATATACCGTGCGGGAAAAACCCCGCCCTTTCCTATTTAATCAGGTTTATATCGATGGATCGTGCGAAACAGCAATACTATAGTACTATATACAATAGAAGTGACAGTTCACTGGGCCGTCGTGTTGTGTACTCCTCCGTCGTAAGAGTGGAGCGCTCGCTTTCATAAATCCTCTAGTCCCTTTCGCCGACATGTGGGGCATCAAGCTACCGGGTCCACGTGCCATACCGGAATACAGTGCAGAGCAGCCGGGGTGAAGCACCCAGTCATGGCGCCGACGTAGTAATGAGCAATGAGGCGTCAAATCACAAAGTTGCACCTTTCCCGCAGTTAACTTGGAGGGACGAAGTAATAATGCTAAAAAAAGAAGCTGGAGGGCCGAAGCAACCATCATTTCACTCGTTGTTGAATCCGCTTCTCCCTCATCTTCTTCAAGTTAACCACGTGTTGCTTCTGTCGTTGTTCTGCCTCATGTGGGAAGCGAATCGGCTTGGTAAAGCACTGACACGTGGGACCGCATGTTAGCAAACCACCAGGACAACATCCTATAAAAATAAGAAACCTCCCCCGCCATCCACGCGGCAAAATCACCTCCTTTTTACTAATCTTGATTCTATAAATTTTTTAGATCAATATAATTGGGATTTGTATAGATAGCACACAGGAGCAAAACCAAGTGGTATGGTTAAGGGCATCCGCAATGTGTAGCCAAATGTGAAAATAGCTTTTGGCATCGTGGGAACCATTATGGACGGTGTTGCCAAAGCCAAAAGGATGGAACCGAAGCTCCCTAATTGATTGATTGAAGGAATAGAAAAATGCAACGTCTCTCCTCTTTCTCCCGTGCTTGGAAGCATGTACTGTATAGAGGACATAGTCTACTCCCCTGTCCCTTCTATCACAAATCACAAAGCAGTGAGGCGTAAAATCACAAAGCACGGATGAAGCAACCATCATTTAACTCTTCGCCGACTTTGCTTTTCCATCATCTTCTTCGAGAAACCATCTCACCGCACTAAGCTGGACAGACGACGCTATTGTGTACGAATAGTACTAGTACATTTACGTGTACTTTGGTTCAACGGACTTCCTGGATGCAAATAAGGAGGTTGTCTCGGCTTGCAGGCGGCACTTGCGAACGACTTACCGTGGTCTCGCGCAATGGTGTTCTCCGTCGAACGCACTTTGCCAAACCACAACGTTCGAGATATCGTCGATGTCACCCCAATGGAGAAGGAAGTCAAATATAGTTACTACCTCCATTTTTTTGTACACAAGGCAAGTATATCAAAATTACAATTTGCAAAAGGCCACTAACACTAATCGAGGCAAAATTGATGGGGTTTTCCTCGTACTAGCAACCAAGGACATTAATATCCCCTGCATGCATGTGGAAGTGAGAAGGTTGGTTTGCATGGCGCTGCATTAATTGACACGTGAAACGAGGATTTGTATCGATTAATCCCGCAAAGGAAAACCCTGCCTTTCTTTTTCAATACTAGTACTCCTAGTACGTAGTACTACGTACTTATCCTGTTTGGGTCTAGGCCTTGCATTGCCATACTTCGCCACACATTTTTGCCAAGCTTACCTAAAGTTTTCAAAATGAAAAGGAGGTACACTTGCGCACAGCTAACGCGGTCGCATCGCACCCTCACACGGTCGCTCCTGCATGCCGCGGTCGCACCGCACCCTCACATGCACAGTCGCTCCCGCACGCCGCAAACCCATCCAAGGGAATACACCCTCACTGACATGTGCTGTCGCATGTGAACAAACCAAACTCAACCATCCTACTGCTGACACATAATTTTCGTTTGCAGAGTATGTTTATCCAACCGCATGTTGGGGAGTATCTGTACGGTCCGTGCGGTGGTCTATTGGGGAAGAAGAAGAGGTGAGGAAGAAGGGTTAGGAGACGTAGGATATTCATCCAACCGCCTGAAATGGTAGACTGACCCAAGTCACGCGACTTGCATAACAATATATGTTTTTACACAGCAAAAGATCCATAAAACAGCAACATAAAGAAAAACTATCACTGCTCGCGGGACGAGACAGCCGCATCGTCTTTGGCTGCCGGCGCGAACCAGCCGTAGCTGCCGACATGTGTCTCCACACCGTGGTTGTCCTCGGCCTCCAGCTACTCGTTCATGCGGAGCATGTGGGCGCTCTGCACGGACGAGAGCACTGCCCGGTTCAAGTTGAGGACGTTCGGTTCCGCCTGCAGGAGGGCCTCGATGGCAGCAGCATCCGCGCGCTCCGCGTTGAGTTGAGCCTCCGCCGCCCGGTTCAAGTCCAGGACGTCCGGTTCCGCATGCAGGAGGGCCTCGATGAGAGCGGCATCCGCGCATTCCGCGTCGAGTTGAGCCTCTGCCGCCCGTTTCAAGTCCAGGACGTCCAGTTCCTCCTGCAGGAGGGCCTCGATGGCAGCGGCATCCGCGCGCTCCGCCTCAAGTTGAGCCTATGTCGCCCGGTTCACATCCACGACATCCGGTTCCGCCTGCAGGAGAGCCTCGATGGCAGTGGCATGCGTGCACTCCGTGTCGAGTTGAGCCTCTGCCTCCTGGTCCTCCTTTAGTATCGCCAGGTTGAACCGCTGGTCCGCCTGCACCATGGGGGACTCAGACACCGGTACGAAGTCGACGTCCATCGTCTCATACCCATCGGGGGCCTTCTGCGCCGTGACCTCCGCCATGAACATTGGATCGGCTTCCTCCTCCTCGTAGCTTGGCTCCAGAGAACTCGCGGATTGGTCTGCCACAAAGCGAGCTTGGGAACAGAGGTCTTTGGCACCGACCGCCGCGGCGATTTCTGTGCGGCGCTCCGGCGTCAGCATCTTGTAGTACGTGATCTTGCGGTGCACCATGGCTTTCCGGCAAACTAGGGGACGCTCTATGTGGGCTAGGGGTCGAAAGGCGGGGTAACGGGCTAGAGATTAGGTGTGGTTTTAGGGCAGTGGCTGGCGTAGGCCGAGCAGCGAAGGTTCTGGTGTGAATAGTGGTTCCGGTGATGACCGGTCAATTAGTTTTGACTGTACATCACTCTTGTCGCGTTCGCGTTGCAGCCCGGCACGCTGGACCCCCCACGTCGCTCACCGAATGGAACACGCTTCATCTTGCGTTTTCGCTCGCTTGTGGGACCGCAGTTGAGAGCAAACTGAAGTCCCTCCCCCTCCCTCGCCCGCGTCATTTTATGCAGAGTAAATAAAAACAGAGGGAGTATACTACGGATGAGGATCCCCTGACGTGGCCGAACCCATTGAGTAACTGACATGCGGGGCCTAGCAAGCATGGGGTCCGTCAGTAAGTGACCGAAAGGGAGGGTAAGGCAGGGATACGTATGTGAAAGGAGCTTCCATTGATATAATTTTCACATTATACATCTCATGTACTATTAATCTTGTCAATAGTCAAATGCGGTTTAGAAAAACGCATTAGAGCATGGTTAATAATATAGCCAGTCGATGGCTATAAGGAACTGACATGTCATCTATAGCCATCATCTATTATATGCACTCATACAGTAGTGTGGGCTATAAGGTTGGCTATTTCCCGCAAAAAAAATATAAGGTTGGCTATTGTATTAGTACTCCTCTCCATCTCTTTCTTCATATTTATTGTACGTATTTAACTAGGAATGCGTATATAGCTAGGCTCTTGCATGAGAGCTCACTCCCCTTACTTTTTCACATCTCTCTCCTCCACATAGGCCCTATATAAATGGAAGGAGGGAGTACAACTATGAGCACTGCATACTCTAGCACATATGTTGTCAGTACTCCACTAGTACTATTGGACAGGGAGCTTAAAAAGATACTATTGGACTGGCTATACGTGGCGAAATCCTAGTAGGAAGAGCATGCGCGAGAACAAGCACATTCACGTGGTTGAAAACAAATTGGAAACCATCTCGAGTACAAATCTAGGAGTACGTACGAATCTAACAATATTGTTTGGGCGTTGTTGAATGTTGATATTGTTTTTTTATCAAAGTAGAGATAATTTGACTACACATAAAACATATATGTAAACTACTCCCTCCGTTCCAAATTACTTGTCACAGGTATGGATGTATCTAGATGTATTTTAGTTCTAGATACATCCATTTCTGCGACGAGTAATTTGGAACGGAGGGAGTAGAAAGGATAGGAGGGAGTATATTGTACGTTCAAAAATGAAACAAACATTGAATACCCTTAATATATGATTTGTGGATGCTATGATCACCGGTTCAATTTTGAATCCGCCTTAGGTATCACACATGCCCCCACTCGTTCTCTCTCGATTTCATCTCGGGGTCCGGAGATTGATTGAAAGAGGACTATGGTGGGTACAATACGTTCGTTTTGCTTATGAACGTACAATATACTCCCTCTGATCCCCACAGCCCCCCCCCCCCCCCCCGCGGGTCATTTCTATCATAGAAACAGACCAAACCTTTATCTCCTTGCACGACACGCAACTGATCTCTGAACATCAATCGATCTCGTCAACATGTGTCGGGGCATGAACCAAATGGGATGTCAAAACTAAGACGCGAAGCGACACGTAGTGGAGGCAAAGTGAAACTTCAAACGAACCATTTGTTTGTATGCATGTCGGACAAATTACAAATAAAAATTGGAAATACAAGAATGGTCTAGGCCCACATGCGAATGATACTCGGTGGAATGTTCAAATGAGGCATGCAGGAGGATGGACTCGACCGAAGGGCGACATGATCGATGGAGAAGAGGGTTGGAGAAGAATGAGAAATAAGCAAACGCCACATGATTATACTTGAATGGCTCAAATAAACAATAAGTTGTCTCGCTTGGCCTACATAGTGAAAGGCCTAATGCGCAACACGGAGCACTGACGCTCGAATATGGCCGGGAAAACAGGGAAACCGACATGTGGGGCACACCGGTCGGGACGACGTAGCACAAACTAGTCCAATGGAGGAGCTGGCCCATGACCTCCTCGCCACCGGCAACCGTTCATGTGGGTCGTGGGGGCAAACAACATGGCGCATCTCCAGCGCCGCCTCTGGACACGGCGACCGCGATGAGCGACACGCTCATCGTCGCTAGACATGGTCGGTTTCAGTGTGTAGAGGGTGGCGTTAGTATTGTGGAACAACCAACAGTATGTTTGGTTTGTGCCCAAGGTTGCCCCATCAAAGCATTGGGTAGCCAAAATTTTGGTTGGGGTTTTGGTTGCCCATGATTTGGCCGACATCGGCAAGAAAAATGAACTAGAGTTGGCTAGAGTTCATTGGCATGCCAAAAAATGGCAACCATCCAAACAAAGACCAATCTTTGGGTCATGACCAAAATTTTGGTAAGGTGCACTTTGGCCACAATCCAAACACACCCCAACACCCAGCTCGTCGAGGATGCATGGGGCGCCAGGACGCGTCCGCGGAGTGGTGTAGCGTGGCCAACTGCATCCTCAGGACCTGAGACCATGCCGGGTCGTCTTGCTTTTTCAATGACATGCGTTGATCGCATGTGAGAAAATGGCATCTCCAACGTTGCCACGACCTTAGCTGACTACCCTGGCACAACAAAAACCCTCGTCCCTCGCACCGTCGCGTGGTGCATTCCCAGCCGGCGCCAGCTGCCCGCATTCATGTTGTCCGTCCGTATGCCGTCGTTAAGAGGCTCGATGCCCGAGGAACCAACTCCGGCGACTTAATGACGCACCGGGACGCTTGGCCTAACCGGAATGCGCTACTTAAAGCGGCAACGCCCAGCAAACCTCCACACCATAGCGCATCGTCCTCCTACCTAACACCACATCCACCATGACTACAAGCGCGATTGCTCTACGAGAGAGCTTGTCTTCAGGGATGGAGCTCGAGGTCGCCGCCCTCGCTCATGTCACCGCACAAGCGGTGGCCACGCTGGCGACTGATGATGGGAGCACCGTTAGCTAGGCGTCCTACTTGCCGCCGCCCAACGTCCGGCACCGCCGAGGTCGAGGACTCCTTCGAGGATGAGTAGGGCATGGGAGGCGGCAGGGCATGGTGTGCCAACTGGCCGGTCCGTCTCCCGTGTTCTACTTTTCCTCGCCAGAGACCGCACCTTCACTTCACGGGTCTTGAACCCCGCCCCCTTACATGGAGATCGCAGATGGAGGACGTCGGTCACCGCCGTAGAATAGGTTTAGGGTCGGGTTTGTTTTATTTTTCTGTTGTATAAAAGTTCGAAATGTAATGAAAATCTGCCGTGTTTGCATTAATCTTGGCCGGTGTATATGAACTTTCACAATAATATAGTATATTGTAGGAGTACTAGGAAGATGCCCGTGCGTTGCACGGAAGATCAAGATCTTGCGGGAGAAAAGGATGAACGAGGGAAGGCCTTATCTGCAAATGCACATTCACGCATTTCACATCTTTCTACATCTACGGGACCTTACAAAAGGGTTAGCGTAAATTGCCTCTCTGTCTCCTCCCCTGATTTTCATGGTGGTGGGCCCCTCCCTCCCCCCAATGTACATCAATAGCTCACACGTTTCACATTACATTAATTACGTAACTGGGACTACGTAGGTGTATCATTACTCGTCCTAAAAAACCAACTAAGCCAACCTCCCAGCATATCGTGCGGGAAAACACCCGGTGTAGCAACCAGACCTCAAATGGTCCAATCTCTATGCTCAGGTGTCATCCCTGGATCAGTAATGCTGACACCACACAGTACTTGAAGGATTTATAACAGAGTAGCAATCACACACTTATTACATCGAGTGTCTCAAAAGAGAACTTATTACAATAAATATGGCTTAAGGCCATCTAATAACGATAATAGCGGAAGGCTTGGAAGATAAGTGAGTCCATCAACTCCAACGGCATCACTGAATATAGAACCACGACCTAAAACTCATTAATCGTCGTCTAAAAAGTCTGCAACATTAATGTTGCAGCCCGAAACGGGTCAGCACATGGAATATGCTGGCAATGTAACACATAGAGAGTAATGGAATAAAATAGACTATTCTATATGCATATTTGGCTGGTGGAAAGCTCTATGGTTACAATTTTGTGGAAAGCCAATTTTTCCCTACTGCAAAGGAATAAATTTTATTTAACTATCATGGTGGTTGTTAAACATTGAGAATGGTTGACATCATTCTCAATCCCAATTTAGCATCATCATTAAACAAAACCCAACAAAATTTAATTTTAGAGTAACATGCTGAGATTCACATGATAATCCAGGTACTAGATACTCAAGATATCCATAACCGGGGACACAGCTAATCATGATTAGTTTATACACTCTGCAGAGGTTTGCGCACTTTTCCCCACGAGACTCGATCTCCTCCGTTGGATTTCTCGCACTACATGGTGTTTGAGAAACGGATGACCGAGACATAGTCTTTCAGAAGCGCTAGCACCTTACGAACGGGTAGACCGTACCAACCTACATACCCTACATCTGCTAGTCTACCACTGTAAGAGTTCGCTCGACTTAATCAACTATGCTAGAGCCCATAGTAGCTTGTGGCTGCACACGGAAGTTTCTAGCATGAATAATCTCATGATCCCTTTGAGCCTGGGTGGCGGTCCATAAAGAAAAACAGGCAATCGCTGGAATACCCAGGTGCCTCAATCCACCCAGATGTGTATTTAAGTTGCCACCTTAAGTAAACCATTAATTAACAAACTCACATCTGTCATGGATATACTCACCTTGTAGCGACCATACCTCAAACGGCCCAATCTCTTTGCTCATGTGTCATCCCTGGATCAGTAATGCTGACACCACACAGTACTTGAAGGATTTATAACAGAGTAGCAATCACACACTTATTACATCGAGTGTCTCAAAAGAGAACTTATTACAATAAATATGGCTTAAGGCCATCTAATAACGATAATAGCGGAAGGCTTGGAAGATAAGTGAGTCCATCAACTCCAACGGCATCACTGAGTATAGAACCACGACCTAAAACTCCTTAATCGTTGTCTGAAAAGTCTGCAACATTAGTGTTGCAGCCCGAAACGGGTCAGCACATGGAATATGATGGCATTGTAACACATAGAGAGTAATGGAATAAAATAGACTATTCTATATGCATATTTGGCTGGTGGAAAGCTCTATGGTTATAGTTTTGCGGAAAGCCAATTTTTCCCTACTGCAAAGGAATAAATTTTATTTAACTATCATGGTGGTTGTTAAACATTGAGAATGGTTGACAGCATTCTCAATCCCAATTTAGCATCATCATTAAACAAAACCCAACAAAATTAAATTTTAGAGTAACATGCTGAGATTCACATGATAATCCAGGTACTAGATACTCAAGATGTCCATAACCGGGGACACGGCTAATCATGATGAGTTTATACACTCTGCAGAGGTTTGCGCACTTTTCCCCACAATACTCGATCTCCTCCGTTGGATTTCTCGCACTACATGGTGTTTGAGAAACGGATGACCGAGACATAGTCTTTCAGAAGCGCTAGCACCTTATGAACGGGTAGACCGTACCAACCTACATCCCCTACATCTTCTAGTCTACCACTATAAGAGTTCGCTCGACTTAATCAACTATGCTAGAGCCCATAGTAGCTTGTGGCTGCACACGGAAGTTTCTAGCATGAATAATCTCATGATCCCTTTGAGCCTGGGTGGCGGTCCATAAAGAAAAACAGGCAATCGCTGGAATACCCAGGTGCCTCAATCCACCCAGATGTGTATTTAAGTTGCCACCTTAAGTAAACCATTAATTAACAATCTCACATCTGTCATGGATACACTCACCCAATCCATGTCTACTAGCATAGCATGGGATAATAAGCAAACATAGAAGTAACTCTCAATGGTTTGATAATAACAGGTAATAGGTACTACCTCAACTACTTCCCAAACCCACAATTTAATTATATCCTAATCATGCAATGTGTGAGGATTGATCTAATGCAATAAAACTGGGTAGTTGGAAAGCATGATCAAAGTGTTACTTGCCTTGCTGATGATCCAGGAAACCTAGCGATTCGAAGTAGCAAGCGGCGCACTCCGGGTACTCTATCGCAAACAAAAAAGCATAAAATAAGTACTCAACTAATGCACAGGTAAAACTCAAATAAGAGATCTAACCAAAAAGTTCAACTTAAGAACTCCGGTTGGCAAAAAGAATCAAATCGAACGAAGCAACGAAAGACAAACGGCAAAAGAAACAAGCTTCGTTTACTATTATGGATCTAGGGCAATTTTTACAGTGGCAAAAACTTGTTTAAGTTGGTTAAACGGAAAGAGGGTTTCCAGACGAAACTCTAGGCGCTTGAATCACCTGATTCCGATAAACGAGCGAAAAGTTAAACTAAAACGAAAATCGGATCAGAAATCGCGGATTTAATCCGAGAAAAAGAAAACCGACGAACGTTCATTAAAACGAACGAAAGGGCGAACGCTCGCTATTTACATAAACCGGAAAAACCGATCTATTTAAAAAAACTGAAAATAAAAAAACGAGCAAACCGTCGGAAAAACCGAACGGTTTTTTTCGAGAAAAACCGGAGGCGAAAAAAAAACTACCTCCGGCGACTCCGGTGAACGGCGGCGGCGGCGGTCGGGCGAGCGGCGGCTGGGCGGCGCGGCGCGGCGCGGCGCAGCGCGGCCCGGGGTAGCGCGGCGGCGGGGCGCGGCAGCGGCGGGGCGTGGCGGCGGCGGCGGTGGGGCCGGCTAGGGTTAGGGTTTGGGCGGGGGCGCGGCTTGGGCTTCGGCCGGGTCCTCGGGGCAGTATAAAAAGGGCCGGCCAGGAGGAGTCCTGGCCGGTTACGGCCCAAGGTCGGTTCGGACTTTTTTTAAAAATAATTATGCTCGGAAAAAAACAAAAGAAATACTAAACGGACTGCAAAAATCCCGAAATAAATTTTCCCCGGCTTCTAAAATTAGGCCGAACAGGATGAACATTTATTTGGGGCCTAAATGCAATTTTGAAAAATGCGCATTTTTCCTAAATTCAAATAAAATAGCAAATAAAACCAAAATGAATTCTTATTTGATTTTTTTATTAAATCCTTAATATTTCTTTATTTGGGAAAGTCATTTTATTCCCTCTCTCATATTTTTGTAATAGAAATAACTGAAGATAAAATAAATAAAATCAAATGATCCTATTTTTTTCAAAATTTGAGACAACTCAAATATGAAAATAACGAAATCCCCAACTCTCCCCGAGGGTCCTTGAGTTGCGGGAAATTTCTAGGATCAACCAAAATGCAATAAATATGATATGCAATGATGATCTAGTGTATAACATTCCAAATTGAAAATTTGGGATGTTACAAACCTACCCCCTTAAGATGAATCTCGCCCTCGAGATTCGGGTTGGCTAGAAAATAGGTGAAGGTGGTCCTTCAGCAAATCTTCCTCTCGTTCCCAGGTGGCTTCATCCTCCGTGTGGTGGCTCCACTGGACCTTGCAAAATTTGATAACCTTACCGCGGCTGACTCGACTGGCATACTCCAGAATCTTAACGGGTTTCTCTGCATAGGTCAAATCACTGTCCAACTGAATCGCTTCCAATGGTACTGTATCTCTCAGCGGTATATCAGCCATCTCTGCGTGGCACTTCTTCAACTGGGAAACGTGGAACACGTCGTGAACTCCTGATAATGCTTCAGGTAATTCCAACTTGTAGGCTACTTCTCCCATACGCTCCAAAATTTTGTATGGGCCTACAAAACGTGGCGCTAACTTTCCCTTAACTCCAAAGCGCTTAACTCCTCGAAGTGGTGATACTCGAAGATAAACTCGGTCTCCGACTTCGTAAACTGTCTCCTTGCGTTTAGAATCTGCATAACTCTTCTGCCTGGACTGACCTACCTTGAGCCTATCACGAATCAATTTCACTTTCTGTTCAGACTCCCTTATCTGATCCGGTCCAAACAACTGGCGGTCTCCAACTTCATCCCAGGACAATGGGGTCCTGCACCTCCTTCCATACAAGGCTTCGAAAGGGGCCATCTGCAAACTAGATTGATAATTGTTGTTGTAAGAGAACTCTGCATACGGCAAATTCTTGTCCCAACTAGATCCATAATCTAGCGCACAAGCTCTTAGCATATCCTCCAAAATCTGATTGACTCTCTCGGTCTGTCCATCTGTCTGTGGATGGAAGGTTGTGCTAAACTCCAGTCTGGTTCCCAAAGTTTCATGCAACTGATTCCAGAACTTTGAGGTAAATTGGGTTCCTCTATCTGATACTATGCTCCTTGGAACTCCATGCAGACAAACGATTCTAGTCATATATATCTTTGCCAACTTTGCACTGGTATAGGTAGTCTTCATGGGAATGAAATGAGCTACCTTTGTCAAACGATCGACTACAACCCATATCGAGTCATAGCCTGAATGTGTTCTGGGCAATCCTGTAATAAAATCCATGCCTAGCTTATCCCACTTCCATTCGGGTATCGGCAATGGTTGTAGCAATCCTGCTGGCTTCTGATGCTCTGCCTTTACTCTCTGACATACATCACAAACTGCTACATATTCTGCAATATCCTTCTTCATTCCGGTCCACCAGAATATATCCTTCAAATCCAAATACATCTTGGTATTTCCTGGGTGAATCGAATATGGTGAATCATGGGCCTCCTGTAAGATTAACTTCCTGATCTCCGAATCATTTGGTACATAGATACGGTCTTCAAACCATAAGGTATCGTGCTCATCTTCACGAAATTCCCTTAGCTTTTCCTTTGCTCATTTTCTCCTTAATAGAAGCAATCTCCTTGTCGGTCCTTTGAGCTTCTCTGATCTTATACATCAAGGTAGACTGAATCTCCAGTGCTGCTACATAGCCTCTTGGAACTATTTCCAAACATAGCTCTCGAAGATTTTTGGCTAACTCCCTTGGTAAATCTCCCGTCATTAAGGTGTTGACATGACTCTTACGGCTTAACGCGTCAGCTACTACATTAGCCTTTCCGGGGTGATAATGCAATTTCATATCATAGTCCTTGATGAGCTCCAACCATCTCCTTTGTCTGAGGTTCAACTCCTTCTGTGTGAAAATATACTTCAAACTCTTGTGATCCGTGTACACCTCACAATGGTTTCCAATCAGAAAATGTCTCCAAGTCTTCAATGCATGCACTACGGCTGCTAACTCCAAATCATGCGTAGCATAATTCAACTCATGAGGCTTAAGCTGTCGTGAGGCATATGAAACAACTCTTCCTTCCTGCATAAGAACTGCTCCAAGTCCTTGACGTGAAGCATCACAGTACACCTCATAATCCTTGGTCTGATCCGGTAAAATCAACACCGAGGTAACCAAACATTTCATCAACTCCTAAAAACTAGCCTCACATTCCTCAGTCCATATGAACTTGGTATCCTTCTTCAACAAATCTGTCATAGGCTTCACAATTTTTGAGAAATTCTCAATAAATCTCCGGTTGTATCCTGCGAGTCCAAGAAAACTCCGGATCTCTCCAACTTTGGTTGGCGCTTCCCACTTGGTCACGGTATCAACTTTAGTGGGATCTACTGCTATACCTTCTCCGGATATAACGTGTTTGAGAAATCCAACTTCCTTCAACCAAAACTCACATTTGCTGAACTTGGCATATAGTTGATGTTCTCTGAGTTTACCAAGCACCAAACGCAAATGCTCCTTATGCTCCTCTTCATTCTTCGAGTAAACCAGGATATCATCAATGAACACTATGACGAACTTATCCAAGAACTCCATAAACACTTTGTTCATCATGTTCATAAAATATGCAGGTGCGTTAGTCAGACCAAATGACATAACGGTATACTCATACAGCCCATACCTGGTGGTAAAAGCCGTCTTGGGTATATCATGTTCTCAAATCTTCAACTGGTGGTATCCTGATCGCAGATCGATCTTGGAAAATACCTTAGCTCCTTGCAATCGATCAAACAGATCATTGATCATCGGTAGTGGGTACTTATTCTTGATGGTTACTTCATTCAAACCTCGATAATCAACAACCATCCTTAACGATCCATCCTTCTTTTCCACTAGAAGTACTGGCGATCCCCAAGGTGAAGAACTTGGGTGAATATATCCTTTATCCAGTAACTCCTTAATTTGCTTCTTAATTTCCACCAAATCCTTTGCAGGCATCCTATATGGTCTCTTTGATATTGGCCCTATGCCTGGCAAAAGCTCAATCAAAAACTCAATATCTCTATCCGGTGGCATGCCTGGCAACTCTTCTGGAAATACTTCGGGGAAATCCTTCACTACTGGTACTTCCTCCTGCACAACTCTGGCGTAATCAATGTTTCCACCATACATCGACAACCAATCTAGGCCTAATATCACATCCAATCCTTGAGATTCCAACACTATTAGGTCTGGGGGAAATACGTAGTTACCAATCCTTGATGGCAACCAGTCACACCATATGCTAGCCATATATTCTGCTCCAGGCGAGGTTACTAACATGGGTGACCTAAGGGATTGGGTTGGCAGTTTATACTTATCCACAAATCCTCTTGATATGTATGAATGTGATGCACCAGTATCGAAAAGAACAAGTGCAGTAAATGACTTAACCAAAAACTTACCGATTACTGCATCCGGCTGCTCTCCAACCTCCTCCACGTTAACGTGGTTCACCTGTCCCCTGTTGAAAGGGTTCGGCTTCTTCCCAGAGCTTCCATTGCCGTTTCCATTTTGTGATTCAGGAAATTCATTAGCATAATGACCGGTCTTCTGGCACTTAAAGCAAGTGACTTGGCTCAGGTCTCTCTTGGCTGGGGTCGATGGGTTGGTGCAGTTTTGGGTGTTACTTCCTCCATTCCCATTACCATTTTTGGTGCCATTGTGATTGTGCGAGCTACCTCCTCCATGGGTATGCTGAAAATGTCCTCCCAGTCTAGGGGTAAAACATGGCTTCTGCTGAGCTCCTGAAGTGTACTTCCCTTGTCCATACTTCCTCTTGCGATTCTCAATCTACTGCTGCTTCCCTTCAATCATAAGAGCACGATCTACCAACTCCTGGTAGTTGTTGAAGGTTGCTACCATCAACTGCATGCTCAAATCATCATTCAGTCCTTCCAGAAACTTCTCCTGCTTTGATGCATCCGTAGCAACGTCATCTGGGGCATAACGTGCTAATTTACTGAAGTCCTCCACATACTGGCCAACAGTCCGTCCTCCTTGGTGCAAGTTACGAAACTCTCGCTTCTTCATGGCCATAGCTCCTGCTGAAACATGGGCAGTTTGAAAAGCCTGCTGAAATTGGTCCCATGTGACAGTGTCGACAGGGAAAGTGGCTGTGAAATTCTCCCACCATGATGTTGCGGGTCCTTCGAGCTGATGTGCGGCAAACTTCACCTTTTCCGCATCCGTGCATCCTGCTGTGGTCAACTCTCTAGCTGTCTTGCGGAGCCAATCATCTGCCACTATCGGCTCGGTGCTACTAGAAAACACCGGCAGATTTAGTCTAAGAAAACGGGCTAAGTGATCAACAGGTGGTGGTGGTGGTGGGTTGTTGTTGTTGTTGTTCCCCTGGTTCTGATTCTGGACTAGCAACTGCATCAATGTGTTCTGCTGCTGGATCAACTGAGTGAGCTCCGGTGGAAAGGTAAATCCGGGGTCACGTCTCGGAGGCATCTGAGGGTTTAGAAAAGATGAGATTTAAGAATAGAGAGGGGTCTAAAGAGAAAACACTACCCATATGCTCATGAGGCAAAAGCAAACAATTCACTTCATTCAATCAATCAAACAAGGGCATATAATCGATCTAACTATCGCAAAAGTGCTCGGACTACTATATTTACATGGTGGACTACTACTACTACTGATGAGGTGGTCTCCTAGAAATATTCTTCGGTTGCAGACTCCATGATGTCTGCTCCAGCTTCATCAACATAGTCATCATCGCTATCATCTGGATCCGAGTCGGTGTCGTCGATGATGATGTAGTCTTCCGGGCGAATCTCCTTGGGTTCTTCATCTTCTTCTACTGGTGTAGGGCCTCCCATAAATATTCCGATCTTCTTGATCAGATTGTCATTCTTCTCCACTAATACTTCTATTTCCTCTTCACAATCTTCACGTGTAGCCTTGAGTTCTTCCTCCAGCTCCTTGATTCTTGTCCTTGCCTTCTTCAGATCTATCATGTCGGCGCACATCTGGTTTTCCTGACGTCGAATGTGCTGGTTTAACTCCTGGATAAAAGCTGCAACTGATCTATCCTTCCTGGTGCTGATCATCTCCCAGTGCTCATCTCGGCACCCACAAATCTGGTAGATAGTATCCTTAAGATCATTGCGGTAGACTTCTCCAATGCGTCCCATAGCGATGTGAGCTGCCATGCTCTTTCCTACACTCCAAGTTGGTGCATCAAAAGAAAATTCTATGGGCTCAGTGACTGGCATGAACTTCCTTCCTGGAACTTGAACTTGAATCATCCAGCGCTCCTCTTCAGGTAAAGTGGCGTTGTAGGTTCCGGTGAAGCTTGGTACTCCTATGTTCAGGTATCTAGTGACTTCCTTCAAGTGGCGTCCAAAGGGTGTATCTTCATCCGGTTGAGTGAACTTGTTCCTTGCATCCGCCATCCTAAAGAGTAGAAAAGATGAGAAGTCAGAAAAGAGAGGAGAGTGAGTAGTGATCTACGTCTTTAGGTTAGTGGTCGTGTCCTACAGTCAGCGTGTGCTCTGATACCATCTTGTAGCGACCAGACCTCAAACGGCCCAATCTCTGTGCTCATGTGTCATCCCTGGATCAGTAATGCTGACACCACACAGTACTTGAAGGATTTATAACAGAGTAGCAATCACACACTTATTACATCGAGTGTCTCAAAAGAGAACTTATTACAATAAATATGGCTTAAGGCCATCTAATAACGATAATAGCGGAAGGCTTGGAAGATAAGTGAGTCCATCAACTCCAACGGCATCACTGAGTATAGAACCACGACCTAAAACTCCTTAATCGTTGTCTGAAAAGTCTGCAACATTAGTGTTGCAGCCCGAAACGGGTCAGCACATGGAATATGATGGCATTGTAACACATAGAGAGTAATGGAATAAAATAGACTATTCTATATGCATATTTGGCTGGTGGAAAGCTCTATGGTTATAGTTTTGCGGAAAGCCAATTTTTCCCTACTGCAAAGGAATAAATTTTATTTAACTATCATGGTGGTTGTTAAACATTGAGAATGGTTGACAGCATTCTCAATCCCAATTTAGCATCATCATTAAACAAAACCCAACAAAATTAAATTTTAGAGTAACATGCTGAGATTCACATGATAATCCAGGTACTAGATACTCAAGATGTCCATAACCGGACACGGCTAATCATGATGAGTTTATACACTCTGCAGAGGTTTGCGCACTTTTCCCCACAATACTCGATCTCCTCCGTTGGATTTCTCGCACTACATGGTGTTTGAGAAACGGATGACCGAGACATAGTCTTTCAGAAGCGCTAGCACCTTATGAACGGGTAGACCGTACCAACCTACATCCCCTACATCTTCTAGTCTACCACTATAAGAGTTTGCTCGACTTAATCAACTATGCTAGAGCCCATAGTAGCTTGTGGCTGCACACGGAAGTTTCTAGCATGAATAATCTCATGATCCCTTTGAGCCTGGGTGGCGGTCCATAAAGAAAAACAGGCAATCGCTGGAATACCCAGGTGCCTCAATCCACCCAGATGTGTATTTAAGTTGCCACCTTAAGTAAACCATTAATTAACAATCTCACATATGTCATGGATACACTCACCCAATCCATGTCTACTAGCATAGCATGGGATAATAAGCAAACATAGAAGTAACTCTCAATGGTTTGATAATAACAGGTAATAGGTACTACCTCAACTACTTCCCAAACCCACAATTTAATTATATCCTAATCATGCAATGTGTGAGGATTGATCTAATGCAATAAAACTGGGTAGTTGGAAAGCATGATCAAAGTGTTACTTGCCTTGCTGATGATCCGGGAAACCTAGCGATTCGAAGTAGCAAGCGGCGCACTCCGGGTACTCTATCGCAAACAAAAAAGCATAAAATAAGTACTCAACTAATGCACAGGTAAAACTCAAATAAGAGATCTAACCAAAAAGTTCAACTTAAGAACTCCGGTTGGCAAAAAGAATCAAATCGAACGAAGCAACGAAAGACAAACGGCAAAAGAAACAAGCTTCGTTTACTATTCTGGATCTAGGGAAATTTTTACAGTGGCAAAAACTTGTTTAAGTTGGTTAAACAGAAAGAGGGTTTCCAGACGAAACTCTAGGCGCTTGAATCACCTGATTCCGATAAACGAGCGAAAAGTTAAACTAAAACGAAAATCGGATCAGAAATCGCGGATTTAATCCGAGAAAAAGAAAACCGACGAACGTTCATTAAAATGAACGAAAGGGCGAACGCTCGCTATTTACATAAACCAGAAAAACCGATCTATTTAAAAAAACTGAAACTAAAAAAACGAGCAAACCGTCAGAAAAACCGAACGGTTTTTTTCGAGAAAAACCGGAGGCGAAAAAAAACTACCTCCGGCGACTCCGGCGAACGGCGGCGGCGGCGGTCGGGCGAGCGGCGGCGGGGCGGCGCGACGCGGCGCGGCGCAGCGCGGCCCGGGGCAGCGCGGCGGCGGGGCGCGGCAGCAGCGGGGCGTGGCGGCGGCGGCGGTGGGGCCGGCTAGGGTTAGGGTTTGGGCGGGGGCGCGGCTTGGGCTTCGGCCGGGTCCTCGGGGCACTATAAAAAGGGCCGGCCAGGAGGAGTCCTGGCCGGTTACGGCCCAAGGTCGGTTCGGACTTTTTTTAAAAATAATTATGCTCGGAAAAAAACAAAAGAAATACTAAACGGACTGCAAAAATCCCAAAATAAATTTTCCCCGGCTTCTAAAATTAGGCCGAACAGGATGAACATTTATTTGGGGCCTAAATGCAATTTTGAAAAATGCGCATTTTTCCTAAATTCAAATAAAATAGCAAATAAAACCAAAATGAATTCTTATTTGATTTTTTTATTAAATCCTTAATATTTCTTTATTTGGGAAAGTCATTTTATTCCCTCTCTCATATTTTTGTAATAGAAATAATTGAAGATAAAATAAATAAAATCAAATGATCCTATTTTTTTCAAAATTTGAGACAACTCAAATATGAAAATAACGAAATCCCCAACTCTCCCCGAGGGTCCTTGAGTTGCGGGAAATTTCTAGGATCAACCAAAATGCAATAAATATGATATGCAATGATGATCTAGTGTATAACATTCCAAATTGAAAATTTGGGATGTTACAAACCTACCCCCTTAAGATGAATCTCGCCCTCGAGATTCGGGTTGGCTAGAAAATAGGTGAAGGTGGTCCTTCAGCAAATCTTCCTCTCGTTCCCAGGTGGCTTCATCCTCCGTGTGGTGGCTCCACTGGACCTTGCAAAATTTGATAACCTTACCGCGGCTGACTCGACTGGCATACTCCAGAATCTTAACGGGTTTCTCTGCATAGGTCAAATCACTGTCCAACTGAATCGCTTCCAATGGTACTGTATCTCTCAGCGGTATATCAGCCATCTCTGCGTGGCACTTCTTCAACTGGGAAACGTGGAACACGTCGTGAACTCCTGATAATGCTTCAGGTAATTCCAACTTGTAGGCTACTTCTCCCATACGCTCCAAAATTTTGTATGGGCCTACAAAACGTGGCGCTAACTTTCCCTTAACTCCAAAGCGCTTAACTCCTCGAAGTGGTGATACTCGAAGATAAACTCGGTCTCCGACTTCGTAAACTGTCTCCTTGCGTTTAGAATCTGCATAACTCTTCTGCCTGGACTGACCTACCTTGAGCCTATCACGAATCAATTTCACTTTCTGTTCAGACTCCCTTATCTGATCCGGTCCAAACAACTGGCGGTCTCCAACTTCATCCCAGGACAATGGGGTCCTGCACCTCCTTCCATACAAGGCTTCGAAAGGGGCCATCTGCAAACTAGATTGATAATTGTTGTTGTAAGAGAACTCTGCATACGGCAAATTCTTGTCCCAACTAGATCCATAATCTAGCGCACAAGCTCTTAGCATATCCTCCAAAATCTGATTGACTCTCTCGGTCTGTCCATCTGTCTGTGGATGGAAGGTTGTGCTAAACTCCAGTCTGGTTCCCAAAGTTTCATGCAACTGATTCCAGAACTTTGAGGTAAATTGGGTTCCTCTATCTGATACTATGCTCCTTGGAACTCCATGCAGACAAACGATTCTAGTCATATATATCTTTGCCAACTTTGCACTGGTATAGGTAGTCTTCATGGGAATGAAATGAGCTACCTTTGTCAAACGATCGACTACAACCCATATCGAGTCATAGCCTGAATGTGTTCTGGGCAATCTTGTAATAAAATCCATGCCTAGCTTATCCCACTTCCATTCGGGTATCGGCAATGGTTGTAGCAATCCTGTTGGCTTCTGATGCTCTGCCTTTACTCTCTGACATACATCACAAACTGCTACATATTCTGCAATATCCTTCTTCATTCCGGTCCACCAGAATATATCCTTCAAATCCAAATACATCTTGGTATTTCCTGGGTGAATCGAATATGGTGAATCATGGGCCTCCTGTAAGATTAACTTCCTGATCTCCGAATCATTTGGTACATAGATACGGTCTTCAAACCATAAGGTATCGTGCTCATCTTCACGAAATTCCCTTAGCTTTTCCTTTGCTCATTTTCTCCTTAATAGAAGCAATCTCCTTGTCGGTCCTTTGAGCTTCTCTGATCTTATACATCAAGGTAGACTGAATCTCCAGTGCTGCTACATAGCCTCTTGGAACTATTTCCAAACATAGCTCTCGAAGATTTTTGGCTAACTCCCTTGGTAAATCTCCCGTCATTAAGGTGTTGACATGACTCTTACGGCTTAACGCGTCAGCTACTACATTAGCCTTTCCGGGGTGATAATGCAATTTCATATCATAGTCCTTGATGAGCTCCAACCATCTCCTTTGTCTGAGGTTCAACTCCTTCTGTGTGAAAATATACTTCAAACTCTTGTGATCCGTGTACACCTCACAATGGTTTCCAATCAGAAAATGTCTCCAAGTCTTCAATGCATGCACTACGGCTGCTAACTCCAAATCATGCGTAGCATAATTCAACTCATGAGGCTTAAGCTGTCGTGAGGCATATGAAACAACTCTTCCTTCCTGCATAAGAACTGCTCCAAGTCCTTGACGTGAAGCGTCACAGTACACCTCATAATCCTTGGTCTGATCCGGTAAAATCAACACCGAGGTAACCAAACATTTCATCAACTCCTAAAAACTAGCCTCACATTCCTCAGTCCATATGAACTTGGTATCCTTCTTCAACAAATCTGTCATAGGCTTCACAATTTTTGAGAAATTCTCAATAGATCTCCGGTAGTATCCTGCGAGTCCAAGAAAACTCCGGATCTCTCCAACTTTGGTTGGCGCTTCCCACTTGGTCACGGTATCAACTTTAGTGGGATCTACTGCTATACCTTCTCCGGATATAACGTGTTTGAGAAATCCAACTTCCTTCAACCAAAACTCACATTTGCTGAACTTGGCATATAGTTGATGTTCTCTGAGTTTACCAAGCACCAAACGCAAATGCTCCTTATGCTCCTCTTCATTCTTCGAGTAAACCAGGATATCATCAATGAACACTATGACGAACTTATCCAAGAACTCCATAAACACTTTGTTCATCATGTTCATAAAATATGCAGGTGCGTTAGTCAGACCAAATGACATAACGGTATACTCATACAGCCCATACCTGGTGGTAAAAGCCGTCTTGGGTATATCATGTTCTCAAATCTTCAACTGGTGGTATCCTGATCGCAGATCGATCTTGGAAAATACCTTAGCTCCTTGCAATCGATCAAACAGATCATTGATCATCGGTAGTGGGTACTTGTTCTTGATGGTTACTTCATTCAAACCTCGATAATCAACAACCATCCTTAACGATCCATCCTTCTTTTCCACTAGAAGTACTGGCGATCCCCAAGGTGAAGAACTTGGGTGAATATATCCTTTATCCAGTAACTCCTTAATTTGCTTCTTAATTTCCACCAAATCCTTTGCAGGCATCCTATATGGTCTCTTTGATATTGGCCCTATGCCTGGCAAAAGCTCAATCAAAAACTCAATATCTCTATCCGGTGGCATGCCTGGCAACTCTTCTGGAAATACTTCGGGGAAATCCTTCACTACTGGTACTTCCTCCTGCACAACTATGGCATAATCAATGTTTCCACCATACATCGACAACCAATCTAGGCCTAATATCACATCCAATCCTTGAGATTCCAACACTATTAGGTCTGGGGGAAATACGTAGTTACCAATCCTTGATGGCAACCAGTCACACCATATGCTAGCCATATATTCTGCTCCAGGCGAGGTTACTAACATGGGTGACCTAAGGGATTGGGTTGGCAGTTTATACTTATCCACAAATCCTCTTGATATGTATGAATGTGATGCACCAGTATCGAAAAGAACAAGTGCAGTAAATGACTTAACCAAAAACTTACCGATTACTGCATCCGGCTGCTCTCCAACCTCCTCCACGTTAACGTGGTTCACCTGTCCCCTGTTGAAAGGGTTCGGCTTCTTCCCAGAGCTTCCATTGCCGTTTCCATTTTGTGATTCAGGAAATTCATTAGCATAATGACCGGTCTTCTGGCACTTAAAGCAAGTGACTTGGCTCAGGTCTCTCTTGGCTGGGGTCGATGGGTTGGTGCAGTTTTGGGTGTTACTTCCTCCATTCCCATTACCATTTTTGGTGCCATTGTGATTGTGCGAGCTACCTCCTCCATGGGTATGCTGAAAATGTCCTCCCAGTCTAGGGGTAAAACATGGCTTCTGCTGAGCTCCTGAAGTGTACTTCCCTTGTCCATACTTCCTCTTGCGATTCTCAATCTACTGCTGCTTCCCTTCAATCATAAGAGCACGATCTACCAACTCCTGGTAGTTGTTGAAGGTTGCTACCATCAACTGCATGCTCAAATCATCATTCAGTCCTTCCAGAAACTTCTCCTGCTTTGATGCATCCGTAGCAACGTCATCTGGGGCATAACGTGCTAATTTACTGAAGTCCTCCACATACTGGCCAACAGTCCGTCCTCCTTGGTGCAAGTTACGAAACTCTCGCTTCTTCATGGCCATAGCTCCTGCTGAAACATGGGCAGTTTGAAAAGCCTGCTGAAATTGGTCCCATGTGACAGTGTCGACAGGGAAAGTGGCTGTGAAATTCTCCCACCATGATGTTGCGGGTCCTTCGAGCTGATGTGCGGCAAACTTCACCTTTTCCGCATCCGTGCATCCTGCTGTGGTCAACTCTCTAGCTGTCTTGCGGAGCCAATCATCTGCCACTATCGGCTCGGTGCTACTAGAAAACACCGGCAGATTTAGTCTAAGAAAACGGGCTAAGTGATCAACAGGTGGTGGTGGTGGTGGGTTGTTGTTGTTGTTGTTCCCCTGGTTCTGATTCTGGACTAGCAACTGCATCAATGTGTTCTGCTGCTGGATCAACTGAGTGAGCTCCGGTGGAAAGGTAAATCCGGGGTCACGTCTCGGAGGCATCTGAGGGTTTAGAAAAGATGAGATTTAAGAATAGAGAGGGGTCTAAAGAGAAAACACTACCCATATGCTCATGAGGCAAAAGCAAACAATTCACTTCATTCAATCAATCAAACAAGGGCATATAATCGATCTAACTATCGCAAAAGTGCTCGGACTACTATATTTACATGGTGGACTACTACTACTACTGATGAGGTGGTCTCCTAGAAATATTCTTCGGTTGCAGACTCCATGATGTCTGCTCCAGCTTCATCAACATAGTCATCATCGCTATCATCTGGATCCGAGTCGGTGTCGTCGATGATGATGTAGTCTTCCGGGCGAATCTCCTTGGGTTCTTCATCTTCTTCTACTGGTGTAGGGCCTCCCATAAATATTCCGATCTTCTTGATCAGATTGTCATTCTTCTCCACTAATACTTCTATTTCCTCTTCACAATCTTCACGTGTAGCCTTGAGTTCTTCCTCCAGCTCCTTGATTCTTGTCCTTGCCTTCTTCAGATCTATCATGTCGGCGCACATCTGGTTTTCCTGACGTCGAATGTGCTGGTTTAACTCCTGGATAAAAGCTGCAACTGATCTATCCTTCCTGGTGCTGATCATCTCCCAGTGCTCATCTCGGCACCCACAAATCTGGTAGATAGTATCCTTAAGATCATTGCGGTAGACTTCTCCAATGCGTCCCATAGCGATGTGAGCTGCCATGCTCTTTCCTACACTCCAAGTTGGTGCATCAAAAGAAAATTCTATGGGCTCAGTGACTGGCATGAACTTCCTTCCTGGAACTTGAACTTGAATCATCCAGCGCTCCTCTTCAGGTAAAGTGGCGTTGTAGGTTCCGGTGAAGCTTGGTACTCCTATGTTCAGGTATCTAGTGACTTCCTTCAAGTGGCGTCCAAAGGGTGTATCTTCATCCGGTTGAGTGAACTTGTTCCTTGCATCCGCCATCCTAAAGAGTAGAAAAGATGAGAAGTCAGAAAAGAGAGGAGAGTGAGTAGTGATCTAGGTCTTTAGGTTAGTGGTCGTGTCCTACAGTCAGCGTGTGCTCTGATACCATCTTGTAGCGACCAGACCTCAAACGGCCCAATCTCTGTGCTCATGTGTCATCCCTGGATCAGTAATGCTGACACCACACAGTACTTGAAGGATTTATAACAGAGTAGCAATCACACACTTATTACATCGAGTGTCTCAAAAGAGAACTTATTACAATAAATATGGCTTAAGGCCATCTAATAACGATAACAGCGGAAGGCTTGGAAGATAAGTGAGTCCATCAACTCCAACGGCATCACTGAGTATAGAACCACGACCTAAAACTCCTTAATCGTTGTCTGAAAAGTCTGCAACATTAGTGTTGCAGCCCGAAACGGGTCAGCACATGGAATATGATGGCATTGTAACACATAGAGAGTAATGGAATAAAATAGACTATTCTATATGCATATTTGGCTGGTGGAAAGCTCTATGGTTATAGTTTTGCGGAAAGCCAATTTTTCCCTACTACAAAGGAATAAATTTTATTTAACTATCATGGTGGTTGTTAAACATTGAGAATGGTTGACAGCATTCTCAATCCCAATTTAGCATCATCATTAAACAAAACCCAACAAAATTAAATTTTAGAGTAACATGCTGAGGTTCACATGATAATCCAGGTACTAGATACTCAAGATGTCCATAACCGGATACGGCTAATCATGATGAGTTTATACACTCTGCAGAGGTTTGCGCACTTTTCCCCACAATACTCGATCTCCTCCGTTGGATTTCTCGCACTACATGGTGTTTGAGAAACGGATGACCGAGACATAGTCTTTCAGAAGCGCTAGCACCTTATGAACGGGTAGACCGTACCAACCTACATCCCCTACATCTTCTAGTCTACCACTATAAGAGTTCGCTCGACTTAATCAACTATGCTAGAGCCCATAGTAGCTTGTGGCTGCACACGGAAGTTTCTAGCATGAATAATCTCATGATCCCTTTGAGCCTGGGTGGCGGTCCATAAAGAAAAACAGGCAATCGCTGGAATACCCAGGTGCCTCAATCCACCCAGATGTGTATTTAAGTTGCCACCTTAAGTAAACCATTAATTAACAATCTCACATATGTCATGGATACACTCACCCAATCCATGTCTACTAGCATAGCATGGGATAATAAGCAAACATAGAAGTAACTCTCAATGGTTTGATAATAACAGGTAATAGGTACTACCTCAACTACTTCCCAAACCCACAATTTAATTATATCCTAATCATGCAATGTGTGAGGATTGATCTAATGCAATAAAACTGGGTAGTTGGAAAGCATGATCAAAGTGTTACTTGCCTTGCTGATGATCCGGGAAACCTAGCGATTCGAAGTAGCAAGCGGCGCACTCCGGGTACTCTATCGCAAAAAAAAAGCATAAAATAAGTACTCAACTAATGCACAGGTAAAACTCAAATAAGAGATCTAACCAAAAAGTTCAACTTAAGAACTCCGGTTGGCAAAAAGAATCAAATCGAACGAAGCAACGAAAGACAAACGGCAAAAGAAACAAGCTTCGTTTACTATTCTGGATCTAGGGAAATTTTTACAGTGGCAAAAACTTGTTTAAGTTGGTTAAACGGAAAGAGGGTTTCGAGACGAAACTCTAGGCGCTTGAATCGCCTGATTCCGATATACGGGTGAAAAGTTAAACTAAAACGAAAATCGGATCAGAAATCGTGATCAGAAAAATCGCGAATTTAATCCGAGAAAAAGAAAACCGACAAACGTTCGTTAAAATGAACGAACGGGCGAACACTTGCTATTTAAATAAACCAAAAAAACCGATCTATTTAAAAAAACCGAAACTAAAAAATGAGCAAACCGTCGAGAAAACCGAACGGTTTTTTTTGAGAAAAACCGGAGGCGAAAAAAAAACTACCTCCGGCGAATCCGGCAAACGGCGGCGGCGGCGGTCCGGCGAGCGGCGGCGCGTCGGCAGGGCGACGGCGGGGCGGAGGCGGGGCGGCGCGGGGCGGCGGCGGGGCGCGGCGACGGCGGCGGCTGGGCCGGCTAGGGTTAGGGTTTGGGCGGGGGCGCGGCTTGGGCTTCGACCGGGTCCTCGGGGCGCTATAAAAAGGCCCGGCCAGGAGGAGTCCTGGCCGGTTACGACCCAAGGTCGGTTCGGACCTTTTTTAATAATTACGCTCGGAAAAAACAAAAGAAATACTAAACCGACTCCAAAAATCCCGAAATAAATTTTCCCCGACTTCTAAAATCAAGCCGCACAGGATGAACATTTATTTGGGGCCTAAATGCAATTTTGAAAAACGCGCATTTTTCCTAAATTCAAATAAAATAGCAAATAAAACCAAAATAAATTCTTATTTGATTTTTTTATTAAATCCTCAATATTTCTTTATTTTGGGAAAGTCATTTTATTCCCTCTCTCATATTTTTGTAATAGAAATAATTGAAGATAAAATAAATAAAATCAAATGATCCTATTTTTTCAAAATGTGAGACAACTCAAATATGAAAATAACGAAATCCCCAACTCTCTCCGAGGGTCCTTGAGTTGCGTGAAATTTCTAGGATCAACCAAAATGCAATAAATATGATATGCAATGATGATCTAGTGTATAACATTCCAAATTGAAAATTTGGGATGTTACACTCGGCCGCGCCGTTTTAGTCGGGATTACAGGATTACTAGTGGTAGTATCGATGGATCGCGCGAAGCAACAAGTTTTTTTTTGAGAGGGCGAAGCACCTAGTTTAAAAGGAAAAAAGGCGATACACTCAGAGCACCCCTGTCGTGGTCGCATTGCACCCCACACACGTTCGGTCCTGCACACGGCTCACGCAAACGGAACGCGCTTCGGCTTGCCTCTTCACTGACACGTGGGACTGCACTTGGAGAAACCGACCATGCGCCAAACTTGCCCCGCCCACCGCTCGAAAATCCCCCCCCCCCCCCCCCGCACCCAAAAATCCCCCCCAAATCCTAGATCCAACCGCCCTTCGGCCAATTAGCCAATAATATTCCCCAAACCCCCCTCCCCTCGTCCCCCTCCACTCCATTCGCTCCGCCAAAGCCGCCCTCCCCGCCACGCCGGTACGTCGGCACCGCAGTTCGTCAAGGGGACACACGGCAATCCTCTCGCTCCCATAGTACGCTCCTGTAGACTGGCATCCTCTAGCCGCGCCGCCACCGCTGGCGATGTTCTTGTGGAGCCGCACGGCGGTCAGCGCCGCCACCACTGGCGATGTTCGTGTGGAGACGCACGGTGGTCAGATTCTCCCATGGTACGCGCATTCTAGACTAAGGCCCCGTGCATGTCGGTGTAGCGCTGAATGTTAGCTGATAGACGCTGTTAATCTCACTGTTTGCCGATGTAGTTTACAGTCAATATGCTCTGCTTAAGAAGCTTCCTTGCCCTGTTCTACACTCAATCTTCTTAGCTAAGATGGCATGCCAAGGCCGATTAGTTGCTAAAATATCCTGCCATATATTTATTGTGACGTAGATTGCCATGGTCTAGTAACCAATCTGTTAGGTGAAATAGCTCTACACCGTTTTATACTCGATCTTTGTTGCTGTGATGGCCTTCGATAGTTTGATGGTTGTGTGCTCGGCCTCATTGACTGCTGAAACAGCCTGCCATAATTTAGGACTCAAATCTGTTTGCTGAATTAGCTTTACATATATTTCGTTACTTAGATCTGCTCGTCCAAATATCTTGCCATAGCTTTAGACATTGACCTAGGTATTTTCTTCTGGACTTCATAAAAAAACATATATGTTTTTCCTGTAATATCTAGTAGAAGAACTAATTTGTATGTCTAACAGATGGACATGACTTGGATAACTTTTGCTCGAAGATTCTCTACTGCATATGTCAAGGGGGTTGAAAACTTCATGAACTATATCAGAGCTGAGTACGGTGGTCCGAAATCAGATGTGCTCTGCCCGTGTAGCAGTTGTATGAATTCAGTTACAAGACCCCAGTCAACTGTGCAAAATCATCTGCACTTGTATGGGATGTCGGTCACATATACTAGGTGGGTTCATCATGGTGAAGCTGTAAACGTCAATGTTATTGACTACGTGGAAGCAACATACACTACAAAAAAATACACTTCCGTGATGATATGTGTTTGTCACAGTAGGTCGCGTTTTTTTCATGTGTGTACATCCATGACATATTTATGACAGAATCAAGATAGTCATACCTATGCTGTCGTAGAAGTGTTCCATGACATTACCAAAATTATCATCACGGAAGTGTCCACTTTCATGACGATAAATCGCGTGTCACAGAAGTGCTTTCGTCAAGGGTGACCGACACGTGGCATCCACCATAACGGAACACTGTTAAGCTATCAGGTCGGGTTTTGGATCCGATAACCCGTTGACAGCCCCGACCAATGGGGTTTTTCCACGTGTAAAATCATCATTGGCTAGAGGAAACACGTGTCGGCTCATCGTTGGGATAGATGTCATCCACTCACTGGACAGAAGGCGCCTATGATATGTTGACACGTGGCATGGCCCGACAGTGGCCCATTCCTGTGAAAAGGCCGGCCCATTTGACTTGTTCAAAAGCTGGCGGGCCGGCCCATGGAAAGCCTGTTAATGGCCTGTTCGCATATAGCCCATTTACAGGCCGCTAACCCAAGGCCCGTTACTCCCTATCCGAATTAGGCCCAGTAGCGTCATCTGGGCCATCCAATATGATTCCAGCCCGTTTTCACTTCTGGCCCATGTATATCCCATGACGTCTTTCGGCCCATATGAGGCCCTTTGTAACTCTTGGCCCATTAGCGGCCCGTGCTGAAACTGGCCCGTAATGAACAGTGTATTACTTTACACCCATTAACGGCCCATGGTGAAACTGGCCCGTAATGAATAGTGTATCACTTTATACCCATTAAGGGCCCGTTATTCTGTTGGGCCGTTTCCAGCCCAAGTTAACTTTCGGCCTTCTGAGGGCCCATTTATTCTTGGGCTCATTTGCAGCATTCGGTTACTTACGGCCCGTTACTGTCATTTTCTGCTTGTGGGCCAAATTCAGCCCGTCGTTACAGTCGGCCCGTTTGTGGACCGTTAGTCTATTGGGCCATTTTGATAGCATCACCAAATACGACCTATTAATGGCTCGTTATGGTCAGCCCATAAAACATACGATTTCCATTAAAGGACCGTCTACGGCCCATTCAAGGCACGTACAAGACCCATAAATGAGTCGGCGGCCCATGGATCCTACGAGACGTAGAAGGCCCATGGATCCTACGAGACATAGAAGGCCCATGGATCCTACGAGACGTAGAAGGCCCATGGATCCTACGAGACGTAGAAGGCCCATGGATCCTATGAGACGTAGAAGGCCCATGGATCCTACGAGACGTAGAAGGCCCATGGATCCGACGGCCCGTGAAGGGCCATGGTCGGGCGAGTTGGCCCCCATTTGAACGATATAGCATATTCAAAGAATTATCCTACTCAATACTATCACCTCTAAAAAGCATACACTATACAACAAAGATATCAAGGCATAGAAAGGTAGAATAATCCTACACTATACAATAAAGAAATTACAGCCGATTATACCCACTGGGCATTATGGTTCGGCACAGGTGATAATAAAGCATACACAAACAGCAAATTACATACACTGGGCAAATACAGCTCATAGATCATGGACGCGCATCAACTTAACTCCATTTGAACTATAATCTCTTCAGAAAATAGGATTGGCCGGATTCAGATAGCACAAATTTTAGTCTGCAAAATCTCCAATTCCTTCATGGTTACCTCAGTGTCTTGTTTCATTTTTTGATTCCTGCATCTAATACCTGCATGTCCAGTCTCAACTTGTTGATTATACGTTGACAATCATGTACACGTTGTCTTGCCACCTCTAGTTGATGCTCGAGAACATCAGCACATTCCAATTCCAATCCATAATCATTCGGTAACGGCCATGCCACACTGCTCGCAGATCTTTGTGTTGATGTCACTTCATCCTAAAATGTTTCTGTAAGTACACATGACTAGGGCAAAAATATAGTTACAACAGTGAAGCGAACAAGACACTATTTTGTACTACATGGCAAAACAGGACTAACAATAATGTTACACATCACTTTCAAAAAAAATGTTACACGTCATGAAGCATAAGCAGGTGATTTTAAAAATTATAAAAAAAATAGTCTGTGCAGCCTGCATACAGAAATCCCTCTTAGCTCACCAGAGGAGCATGATGTTGGGGCCCAATCGAAAACACAAACAAGTTACAAATTTAGACAGCACATTGCATATAAGTAAGCAAGCAGTTGGCCATTCTGTGCCTCAATTAAAGTCTTAGGGAGCATAATGAACAGCAGAGGGTTTCATACAAACATACTACAGCAGGCAAAACTATGCAATCATTAGTGTAGTATAAACTAGATTGTGAGCCTCATGCAATAATAGTTGGTTAATAGACTTCAAAGCTTCAGGCACACTTCGGCAGAGTAATTAAATGGTAAGGCCTTTAATTATGTCAACTAATAGTGATACAAGTACCGAACATCAGGCATGATTATTTGGGCATCTCATTAACTGAGGACAAATAAAGAAATTGAAAAGAGAAAATTAACTATGCCTGAAACAAACAAGGAATTGAACTGTTGAGTTGCATATAGTGACTTACCTTAGCAGGTTGAAGAGGCTCAGCACAGCTCCTACTTCTCTTGCAAGGCTCCTTCCTAACATCTTGTACATGGAAATCCTCAATCTTATCTTCATTGCACCCCCTCTGCAAGGTGACACAAACTAGTTACTCATCTCCTTGGAAGATAAATATGCATACTTTCCAGTCTGTGAACACAAAAGGATGAGATTATAACAAAACAACACCACATAATGAAACATGCCGCATCTCTTGCACTTGCACACAATGAAATGAACTATGTAAAAACTAGGCATACCTTCGAACTGGATCTCCAGGTACTCTTGGAGAGCCTACTGTAGTGTACAGCCAAACCTTTATGTCACCTATGAGTTAGACAAGGCCCCACTACAGCAGCCCTTAGTGTTTAAATCATTGACAAGCTCTATTAGAGTGTTAGGTCAAGAACAGCAAGTAATCAAAGCAAACAGTCCTAGTATGGCTGGCTGATGCAAACAAGCAATTGAACAGATGTGTGAGCAAATCTTACATATCAAGAAAAGAAGCAAAGAAGGAGGCTTAAAGACCATCACTTAACTGACCAGATTTAAGGGGCATTTAAACATCATGTGCAACATATGAACTAACATAAACATTGCATATTCCAGATTCTACAATGGAATGCACATGTATTAGGTTATGCCATGTATGATGATGCCTAAATGTACAGACAGCAGGCAGGAGTGATTCATCATTGCACACACAATTGAATTGCAGGTTAAGGGCCAGTTCGATTCCGCCTTTTCAGGGCATATTGTCAAAATAAGCCATAAAAGATGTAAAGAAGTAATTTTTGAGTTATGGCCTTGGGCTTAACTAATTTCGCTTTGGAGGGGGGTGTTTTGGGTAGAACCTCACTAAAAATTGAAGGGAAGGGGAATAGTGAAATGATTATGTTGTCTGCCTATATTACACTCAAAATGCAACTACTGACGCCCGTGTCACACCTGACCCTCAAGTAAAAACAAACACGCAAGCATTCATTGCCCTGCCCGCTTGCATCTCCTCTCCCCTTTCCCTCTACTTCGATCCCCTGCCTGCAGCACTAGGGTTCCTCCAGTGAGCCGTCGCCACTGGTCCCATCTGGCCTGGTCCTCGACGATGTTATGTCCAGCTAGGCTACATGGCTGGCGGGTAGGGGCAAATCTCCCTGGCTGCTCCTCCCTCTAGCGCCGCACCTCATTCTCATGGTCTCCAGCAGCTGCTCCACTATGGTTCGTCCAACGCACTACTCCGGCGGGCGCTGCACAACTACTGCTGATGCCACACTGCGACAGAAGGCACCTTATTCCCCCTCCCCTCCTCCCAGGCCATGGCCTTGAGGTGCTGTTGAAGGATGAGATCATCCAACAAGGTGAGGATCTCCTCTGACTTTTTAACAAATTTTCATTCTGATCCACTATACGATGAATTGCTATGAGCTGCTTCTGCTGCTGCTATATGATGCATTGCTATGAGCTACTCCTGCTGCTGCTATATGATGAATTGCTACGAGTTGCTGCTGCTGTATGATGAGTTGCTATGAGTTGCTGCTGCTATATGATGAATTGCTATGAGCTATTGCTGCTATATGATGAGTTGCTACAAGTTGTTCCTGCTGCTGCTATATGATGAATTGCTATGAGCTGCTCCTGGTGCTGCTATATGATGAATTGCTATGAGCTGCTCCTGCTGCTGCTATATGATGGATTGCTATGAGCTGCTGCTGGTATATGATGAATTGCAGACTGCTGCTGTATGATGAGTTACTATGAGCTGCTGCTGCTATATGATGCTTTCAGGTGGTGTTGCTATACGATAATGACCAGCCACTTGGACCATCGAATTTCAATAGATAATTGTTCTTCATTTAAATGTGGGTCGTGCGTTCTTCGTTTAAATTAGGCAATGGGATCTCTATGGAAAACATTGACCAAAGTAGATTGTGCCAAGTAGATGGTATCTTTGTATTTGCATTTTGAGCAAATAGTGATGGTCTGTTTTCCTATCATATTAATTACTACACTGGGTTCAATTTGTGATGTTTGCAAGTCAAATTAATTTCCATACGGGCAGCAAAATGAAAAAAAATATAATGCAATCTAGACTTTCCACTGATCATACCAAAGATAAGCTGAAAACGCAATGAAAAGAACTGGTTGGCTTATTACATGGAGCTTATATTCACAGCTGCTTATTTTCTTAGGATAACTCATAATAAATGTCCCTAAGAAACTTGGCTAATAGAACTGGCATACAAATAACATGTCACGATGATTGCAATGGAGGAGTGACGTACCATAGCACACTGTATAGGCTCACCGCTGCCTCTCCTTTTTTTGCGATGTTCCATGAAATTGCCACATACATCTTGTACTTTTTCATTGTGTAACCCTATCTGCAAGTTGACACGGCTAATTTCAGACATCTTTGCATGATACTACATTGCATATCCCTTGCGCATATTTAAACCACCAATTAACAATTGTGTGTGTACGATAAACTAACCATGACTCTGTATGCTGGACTAGCAGGCACTCTAAGGGAGCCTAATGTAGTGCATTGGAATTCCTACATGCCACCTACGATTTTGTGTAATGTACTGCCCCTGTTCCTAAATATATGTCTTTGTAGAGATTCTAGTATGGACCACATACAGATGTATATAGATGCATTTCCGAGTGTAGATTCACTCATTTTGCTCCGTATGTAGCCTATAGTGGAATCTCTAGAAAGACTTATATTTAGGAACGGAGGTACGAGGTAGTATCATGTATGATATCTACATATCTAATTTAGCAGCCAGTAGTAGAAATCATTGTCTGCACAAAGGGATTGCTGGTCGAAAATCCTAGCAAAGCACGCTAGCAGGCACATAACAATACAAGAGAGAGAGAGACACGCTTACAAGATCATAGAAATGCCTCAGTCCAGGATCTTGGTTGACCAAGCTGTTAGATCCAGAAGAAATATCGTCCTTGTAGTTTTTGCCAGCTGCATAACAGGTAACAGCGACCGGTTAGTATATTTGAAGTACATCGAGCAGGTGATGTTGGACAGGTTTAAAGGTGACAAGTACCTAGGCCGTGATGGGTGCTTGGCATCTCTCCAGAAGGTGGGAATAAGGTTAGAAATGTCGAGGGTGATGATGCTACGCTGGCTGTCGGGGTCCGGTAAGGAGATCTAGAACCGTCGAGTAGGGTGTTTGTGGAGCGGCTCCGGTAGGGTGGACTACGGTGTGGGCGAAGCAGATCTGTGGCCGTGGATGAGGGCGTAGGTGAAGCGGCTCCAGTGGTTGGGTTAAGGATGGTGTCGACGACGCGGATCTGCGGCCGGCGTCAGAAGCTGCTCTGGTGGTTGGGTTAAGGATGGTGTCAATGATGCGGATCTGCGGCCGTGGACGGGGCGTCAGAAGTTGCTCCAGTGGTTGGGTTAAGGGTGGTGTCAACGATGCAGATCTACGGCCGTGGACGGGGTGTCAGAAGCTACTCCGGTAGGTTGGATGAGGGTGCGAGGAAGCGGATCTGAGGCCGTGGACTTGTGAGTTGGCAAAGCGGCCCCGGTAGGGTTGAGAATGGTATAGGCGAAGCTACTCCGGTAGGGTTGATGATGGTGTCGGCGAAGCGGCTCCGGTAGGGTTGAGGAAGGTGTCGGCGAAGCGGCTCCGGTAGGGTTGAGGAAGGTGTCGGCGAAGAGGATCAGAGGCCGTCGACGGGGGCGTCGGTGGGGCGGCTCCGAGGGGTGTGGACGAAACGTCTCCGGTGGGGAGTACGAATGAGCTGCTGCAGATGCACGGCGGTTGACGAGAGTACCGGCGAAGCAGATCCGGCGCCGTGGACAAGGCCGACACTGAATGGGTTGTGGTATAGTGGTGGATGAGCAGTCTACTTGTTTCTAGGGGAGGTGGGAGGGGTAGATGCAGCCGCAGAAGCAGATCCGGCGAGGTGGACGCCGCTGGCAGTGAATGGGATATGGTACGCCGGTGGATGAGCAGTCTAGGGTTTCGAGAGGGGAGGGGAGAAAGGGCGATGAAGTACGGACGGCGTGATGTAAGATGCTCTGGTGCTGTGGAGTTAGTCGTTTTTGCGGAGGGGGAGAGGAAATGGGGGTGCCGTGTAGTGGGGGAACCGGAAGTTACCAAAGCAGCCCCGACCTATCATGTAGATGAGGGCGGTATTGTAACTGTTGGTCTCCGTGCACCAAGGACAAAAGGGGGATTTCGCATGCTAAAGACTAAGGTGGCGGAAATTTTAGAAGGAGGCGGGAGATTTTGCCGCCCGCGGGATCGTTCGTATCCGGTTTCAACTAATTTTGGACCGTGCTAGCGGGAAGGTCATGCTAGACTGTGTACACGGGGCACGCGTCATTAGTTAATAACTGGTGTGAAGTCCACCCCAGAAAAAAACACAATAACTCGGGATGATGCGCGGATAACTTGGACATTCACACGGGCGCGGCCAATCGTACGGGTGTAGTGGCGCGTTCACAAAAAAGGGATCAAACGCTCAGCCTATGTATTTCTCATGTAAATAGATAATTTAGTGCCATTGGTTATTTACTTTAAACATAATGCATTGACGTGTTAGTGTAGAGGCGCACAAAAAGAAATGGATATTGTAGTCAGCTACTTAAAAGTGTTACCACATATGATTACATAGCCTCCATTTCATAAATTGCATACCCGTTGAATTCATATATGAATATTACATATATTACTTCAAAATAGAAACTTAAATCATCCAAGACTAATGAATTTGAATGCAAGAGTAACAATGGTACATGTACATGATAGCTACATTGGTTGTTTGAAGAAACATCACTGTAACTTTGGCTTGCACAACTGAAAAGGTTTATTTAAATAGAAAAAAATGTGATATGTGAGTGTCCAATCTTTATAGCATTGAATCGATATTGTACCTTTGGCCACAATACGAAGTAGATATTGACTTATGTTCAAGCGATGCACATCCACGATCGCTAGATAGTGATACGTCAATGAATTGTGCAATCTCTCTCACATGCATACATATCTCATTTCCCTGTGGGCATCGGAATCACACACGCGCACTTCGTGTATTTCTCTCCCTCCGTCAGGGTTAAATTCGTCTTTCTACCCCGTCCTACAAGTCTCTCACACAGAAACACACACGCTCTCTATGTCTAACATGCCCACCCCATTAATTCCGCCCACCCACAGCCACTAATGTCTCAAAGTATAATAATGTCTCTCACACATATGCTATCGACCTATCCCTTAATATAGCCAGATATGTGTCACACAAACTCCTTCTCCCTACTAGCAAGATGCCCATGCGTTGCACGAAACATCAAGATGCATTTGTATGAGAAGTTTATCTTGTGGGAGAAAAGGATGAACGAGGGAATGCCTTATTTGCAAATGCGGAGAGGGGTGTGGGTATCTTTTTGCAGAATTACCATAGTTTCCTTCCTGTCCGTCGGATATAAATCGGATGGCCTATATTGCAGGATGGCAGGAACACCATCATCACCAACTCTTTTTTTATAAGAGTAGAGATATGTGAGTGTCACTGCCCCCCCCCCACACACCCACACTTCCCAACACCGAAGGAGTAGGGTGACACCTTGATCTTGATACTAATCTATCGACTGGCTTCTCTCTCAAACATACACACACACACTACCCGGCACCGAAGGAGTAGGGTGGCACATCGATCTTGATAATAATCTATCTACTCCTCTTTCAAACACACACACTCGCTAGTTGTGCCTCTGTGCCTACCGTGCACACTCTCGATACGTCTTTCTCCCCCCCCCCAACAATGACAGCAGAATGGTGACAACTCGACCTGATCATAATCTATCAATTGGTTTCTCTCTCAAACATTGTGTCTCGGTGCCTCGCTCGGTAGCCCCCTCGATATGTAGACTTCTCGCGCGCGCACAGCTGTAGTGACGATGACGCTGAACCCAGTGTGCCTTATTTTTACCGGCCTCATGTGATAGTTTTCACCCTGTTTTCTGTTAATTAACAAGGCAACCTTTTCTTTGTTACTACTAGTGAATCTGAAATCATTCGAGGCAGACATAAAATATATCACTTCAACCCAATTATCGCAGCAACTATTTTAAAAGAAATTAGCTAGCTGCCCGTGCGTTGCACGGAACATCAAGATGCATTTGTATGAGTAGTTTATCTTGTGAGAGAAAAGGTTGAACGAGGGAAGGCCTTATTTGCGAACATGGAGAGACGTGTGGGTATATTTTTGCAAAATTGTCATAGTTTCTTTCCTATCTGTTAGATATAAATTCGACGGCCTATATTGCAGGATGGCACGCACACCATCATCACCAACTCTGTTTTCTACTCCCTCAGTCCGAAAATACTTGTCATCATAATGGATAAAAAGAGATGTATCTAAAACTAAAATATGTCTAGCTACATTTCCTTTTATCCCTTTTGATGACAAGTATTTCCGGACGGAGGGAGTATTTGTCTTTTTAGAGATTTCAACAAGTGACTATGACCGGACCTTACCAACATACTCAAAAAAGTAGTCCATATTTTTGATGTTACCCTCTTTTCTTGGCGGTGCAGTGCCATCTAGATACCTCATAAATAAATCAAGGACAAATCTTACCCCTTCCTGAAAAGACGTACGAAGCAAAATGAGTGAATCTACACGCTAAAATATGTCTACATACACATCCATATGTGGTAGTCCATTTGAAATCTGAAAAATACAAATATTTAGGAACGAATGGAGTATATATAAGAGTAGACATGGAGATATATCTCCAGCATGGTCTACAACAAAAATGTGCTGGGCTGGTTAGCGCCGGATGCTCGCAACGCGATGTCATGAGTTCGAATTCTGTCTTTTAACTTTATTTTTATATTATATATTACTCTACTTATTTAATATATTCTTCTTTCGCTACTGTACTAATAGTGGAACCCACAGAGTACTTAGAATACAACATTAAGGATGGACTTGTTTCTTTTTAACTTTCTGAACGAAGCTGTAGCCACCCTGCAAGTCACGTGTGCACTGTACATGCAATTAACTTTTTATAGAGGGACAATCATACATGCAATTAACTCAAATGGATTGGATGTCACTCTATTATTTCCAGCATAAAGAGCATCTCCAACGGCAGCCGACAAATTTCCTCCCGCTTCCTTAAGCGGAGGACGACATCAAACGCCAGCGGCATACATTTTTACAACTCTAACCAACCAGATGAAATTCGTGCAAACATGGACTGATTTCATATAAGCATGAAGGATTTCGTATAAAAAAGCCAGATCTTCATATAAACATGATGAATTTCATTACATTTACATGAACTAAGAGGTGCCAATCCGGCTCTCTTGTATAATTAATACTCCCTCCGTCCGGAAATACTTGTCCTAGAAATGGATGTATCTAGACTTATTTTAGTTCTAAATGGCCGCCCGCGGATCCCTTTGTCTTCCTCATGTTCGTTAGACACTTGCGCGGTCGACGAAGGTCCTCGGAAGAGACGAAGCAGCAAAGAAACCACCTGAATCCACGGTCGTCGCCTCGGTGGTGGCCTTCATGGGCCCCAAGTGGCGGCGGCCTCCCGTGTTCTACTTCTCCTCGATGATGGCGGCGGACACTGAGAATTTGGCCACCGACTCGTTGCTCTCCATGCACTCGGCTTCTGTCTCTGCCTGCATGGCGCTGCCGCAGGCACGGGAGGCGCGCCCACAAACACGAGAGGCACGGCCACCGCAGACACTGGTGGCGCGGTACGACGCGGCAGCGACGGTGCCCGTACCGGCGTGCTCGCCGCCGTGCCGACGTGGAGCAACTCGCCATTCCTCATCGAGCTGAACTGGAGCGGCGAGTTGCTGAACCACACGCCTGCTTGGGGCGGCAACTGGCTCCGTCGGGCCAAGCGAGGTTGGTGAAGCACCGAGCGGCCTCGCCCGTATCCGGAGGGCTCGGCGGGCCACCCAGCTGGGTAATATGCCGGAGAACGGCTCATCGGAAGCCATCAGAAGAGTGGAGAAAATGGTGAAGGAGGAGATGGGGGAGCGGCGGAGGGGTGCGATTCTTGCCCGCTGTCTGTCTGGCCTCGTGTAAATAGAGGGCGGACGGTAGGAGTTTGGCCGGCGTCTGGCCTCGTTTAAACTGAGGGCGGATGGGAGGAGCTCGGCCGGTGTTGCGTTTAATTCCGTCCCGCTCATGAACGGACTTGTGGCCAGAGTAGGATTCTCGGTTTGCATGCGGGTTTAACGGAGGGGTTTAATGGAGGCGCCGGGCGTGCAGCGGGCGGCGCAGTACTATTCGATTTGACAGCAGTAATGAGCCGTCAAATCACAAAGGCCCTCGCCTCTCGTGAAACCGACTGAGCTAGACTGCCCCGCCCTCTAGCCTTTTAAAAAGTGTATATACTCCAGTTTTGTACAGTAGTAGTATCGATGGATTGCGCTATGGAGCAAAACTTGAAATTAAAAAAAAGGTGGTACATATAGAGAGCGCTCATCGCCAAATTATGCATATAGTACTATTAGAAAGGCTTGTCACAATAATGATGTCCAGCACAAGTGCACAACCCACCCCTCAAATAAAACTAAGCACCCTGGAATTCTTTGACAAAACTAAGCACCCTGAAATTCTTTGACAACTAAACTGCTGGCTATATGATGTTGGCCATATATATTGTACGTATATAATGTGAAGAAACGAGTGGTAGTACTATACCAACTAAAAGATGAAATGTAAGAAATACTAGTATGTACGTACTGAAGAGTTAAAGTAACAAGAAGAAACATAACATAGTTCTGTTGGGGGCTCAGCACAACACACCCCTCAAATTAAATTACGCACACCAGAAATTAAACTTTGCAACTATTTCGGTAGACACTGCATTAGAACCACCATGAGCAACGACACTGCCACCTTACTCGGAGTCCTCGTCCACGTCCTCGACTTCGTCCTTGTCCCTCTTCCTCTTGGCCGATACTTCTTTGCTTGAACCGCACACTTGGCTGTTGCTCTTCATCCAACCCTTGTAGATATTGAAGCAAAGGTAGCCATCCATTGCAGCATAGTGGATGTGGTCTATATCTAGTACATTCCGCTGCCATGCATGACGATGAAACGTGTATGGATGTTTCTCCAGTTTACCGTACGAAGGATGAACCATGGCTCCTGCCAGGGTCAGCATTGAAGGCTGACGAGAGGACACCAACCCATTCTTCTGGAGGTCGAAGGTGTTGCCTACAACGAGGCCTATCCGACGCAGGACTTTGATACGTCTCCGTCGTATCTACTTTTCCATACACTTTTGCCCTTGTTTTGGACTCTAACTTGCATGGTTTGAATGGAACTAACCCGGACTGACGCTGTTTTCAGCAGAATTACCATGGTGTTATTTATGTGCAGAAACAAACATTCTCGGAATGACCCGAAACTTCACAGAGCAACTTTTCAGAAAATAAGAAAAATACCTGCAAAAGATGAAGGCCAGGGGGCCCACCACCTCTCTACGAGGGTGGGGGCGCGCCTGCCCCCCTAGGGCGCGCCTGCCCCCCTAGGACGCGCCTCCCTACCTCGTGGGCCCCCTGTTGCCTCTCCGACTCCAACTCCAACTCTATATATTGTGTTTCGGGGAGAAAAAAATCATAGAGAAGAATTCATCATGTTTTACGATACGGGGCTGCCACCAAGCCCTAAAACCTCTCGAGAGGGCTGATCTGGAGTCCGTTCGGGGCTTCGGAGAGGCGAATCCGTCGCCATCGTCATCATCAACCATCCTCCATCACCAATTTCATGATGCTCACCGCCGTGCGTGAGTAATTCTATCGTAGGCTTGCTGGACGGTGATGGGTTGGATGGGATCTATCATGTAATCGAGTTAGTTTTGTTAGGGTTTGATCCCTAGTATCCACTATGTTCTGAGATTGATGCTGCTATGACTTTGCTATGCTTAATGTTTGTCACTAGGGCCCGAGTGCCATGATTTCAGATCTGAACCTATTATGTTTTCATCAATATATGAGTGTTCTTGATCCTATCTTGCAAGTCTATAGTTATCTATCATGTGTTATGATCTGTTAACCCCGAAGTGACAATAATCGGGATACTTACCGGTGATGACCGTAGTTTGAGGAGTTCATGTATTCACTATGTGTTAATGCTTTGTTCCGGTACTCTATTAAAAGGAGGCCTTAATATCCCTTAGTTTCCGTAAGGATCCCGCTGCCACGGGAGGGTAGGACAAAAGATGTCATGCAAGTTCTTTTCCATAAGCACGTATGACTATATTCGGAATACATGCCTACATTATATCAATGAACTGGAGCTAGTTCTGTGTCACCCTAGGTTATGACTGTTACATAATGAATCGCATCCGGCATAATTCTCCATCACCGATCCATTGCCAACGAGCTTTCCATATATTGTTCTTCGCTTATTTACTTTCCCGTTGCTATTGCTATCATCACTACAAAATACCAAAAACACTACTTTTACTACTGTTACCTTTTGCTACCGTTACCACTACTATCATATTACTTTGCTACTAAATACTTTGCTGCAGATATTAAGTTTCCAGGTGTGGTTGAATTGACAACTCAGCTGCTAATACTTGAGAGTATTCTTTGGCTCCCCTTGTGTCGAATCAATAAATTTGGGATGAATACTTTACCCTCGAAAACTGTTGCTATCCCCTATACTTGTGGGTTATCAAGACTATTTTCTGGCGCCATTGCCGGGGAGGGTAGGACAAAAGATGTCATGCAAGTTCTTTTCCATAAGAACGTATGACTATGTTCGGATACATGCATACATTACATCAATGAACTGGAGCTAGTTCTGTGTCACCCTAGGTTATGACTGTTACATGATGAACCGCATCCGGCATAATTCTCTATCACCGATCCATTGCCTATGAGCTTTCCATATATTGTTCTTTGCTTTTTTACTTTCCCGTTGCTATTGCTATCATCACTACAAAATACCAAAAACACTACTTTTACTACTATTACCTTTTGCTACCGTTACCACTACTCTCATATTACTTTGCTACTAAATACTTTGGTGCAGATATTAAGTTTCCAGGTGTGGTTGAATTGATAACTCAGCTGCTAATACTCGAGAGTATTCTTTGGCTCCCCTTATATCGAATCAATAAATTTGGGTTGAATACTTTACCCTCGAAAACTGTTGCGATCCCCTATACTTGCAGGTTATCAAGACTATTTTCTGGCGCCGTTGCCGGGGAGCATAGCTCTATTATTTGAATCACTTGGGATATATATCGGCTTATCATTATGAAGAACTTGAGAGATCCAAAAACCAAGATTTATCCCTCAACTATGAGGGGAGGTAAGGAACTGTCATCTAGCTCTGCACTTGAGTCACCTTCAGTTTTGAGTAAGCTTGCGACACCTACACCTGCTTCTGCTATTCATTCTGATATGTTGCATGTTATTGATGATGCCACTTCTGCTATGCATGATACTTATGATGAAACTACTTCTATGCCTAATACTACTGTGCCACTTGGCAAATTTCTTGATGAACAACTTGCTAGGTCTAGAGAGATTGAAAATATTGAATCTGATAATACTGATGAAAGTGATGATGAAGAATCACTTGTTATTCCTGAGGGTTATGTCTTTGATCAAGAAGCTTCTTTCGCTATTTTAGCTTGCAAAGATAGAAACAAACTTAAGAGGTTATTAGCTAAATGGAATAAGAAATCTCTAAATGCAAAAAGAAACCTGACCCTGCTTTTGCTACTTCACCTATCTGTGTTACTGATAAGGATTATGAATTCTCTGTTGATCCTAATATAATTACCTTGGTTGAATCTGATCCTTTTCATGGCTTTGAATCTGAAACTGTTGTGGCACATCTTACTAAATTAAATGATATAGCCACCCTGTTTACTAAAGATGAGAGAACTCGTTACTTTTATATCCTTAAAATACTTCCGTTCTCATTAAAGGGTGATGCTAAGATATGGTTTAATTCTCTTGATCCCGGTTGTGTGCATAGTCCCTAGGATATGATTTATTACTTCTCTGCTAAATATTTCCCTGCTCGTAAGAAACAAGCTGCTTTAAGGGATATATATAATTTTGCACAAATTGCAGAAGAGAGTCTCCCACAAGCTTGGGGGAGGCTTCTCCAATTACTTAATGCTTTGCCTGATCATCCTCTTAAGAAAAATGAAATACTTGATATTTTTTATAATGGACTAACCGATGCTTCCAGAGATTACCTAGATAGTTGTGCTGGTTCTGTTTTCAGGGAAAGAACACCGGATGAAGCTGAAATTCTATTGAATAATATGTTGACAAATGAGAATAATTGGACACCTCCGGAGCCAATTCCTGAGCCTATTACTAAACCCACTCTAAAGAAGAGGGGTATTCTATATCGCAGTCCTGAAGATATGCAAGAGGTAAAGAAATCTATTAAAGAAAAAGGTATTAAAGCTGAAGATGTTAAGAATTTACCTCCTATTGAAGAAATGAGTGGTCTTAATTTACCGCTTGTTGAAGAAACATATTATCCTAATCCATTACCTATTGAAGAAAAGCATGGTCTTGATAACCTGACATAGGTAGTAAAGGTAAATTCTCTCTATAGATATGATAAAGCTGAAATCCCATTTACTAAATTTTCTAGCCCATGCTTAGATGAGTTTGATAAATTTATGGTTAAGCAAGAAGATTTTAATGCTTATTTTGGTAGAGAATTGAAATACAATTCAAATATGCTTGAACACTTGGCTGATTATATGGCTAATGTCAAAGGTGAATTTAAACTTATTAGTAAACATGCTTCTATGGTTACCACTCAAGTAGAACAAGTACTTAAAGCTCAAAATGATTTTCTCAATGAATTGAATAGTAAGAATAATGATTATGTTGTTAGATTTATGACTAGAACTGGTAGAATGACTCAGGAACCTTTGTATCCTGAAGGCCATCCTAAGAGAATTGAGCAAGATTCTCAGAGAAATAATATAGATGCACCTAGTCCTTCTAAAAGGAAGAAAAAGAAAAATGATAGGACTTTGCATGCTTCTATTGAACCTGTTATTAAACCACCTGAGAATCCAAATGATATTTCTATGTCTGATGCTGAAACACAATCTGGTAATGAACCTGAAACTAGTAATAATGTTATTGATAATGTTCATGATAATGCTCAACCTAGTAATGATAATGATGTAGAAATTGAACCTGCTGTTGATCTTGATAACCCACAATCAAAGAATCAATGTTATGATAAGAAAGACTTTGTTGCTACGAAACATGGTAAAGAAAGAGAACCTTGGGTTCGGAAACCCATGTCTTTTCCTCCCAAACCATCCAAGAAAAAGGATGATGAGGATTTTGAGCGCTTTGCTGAAATGATTAGACCTATCTTTTTGCGTATGCGATTAACTGATATGCTTAAAATGAATCCTTATGCTAAGTACATGAAAGAAATTGCTACAAATAAAAGAAACATACCGGAAGCTGAAATTTCCACCATGCTTGCTAATTATACTTTTAAGGGTGGAATACCAAAGAAACTAGGAGATCCCAGTGTACCCACTATACCATGCTCCATTAAAAGAAACTATGTTAAAACTACTTTATGTGATCTTGGAGCCGGTGTTAGTGTCATGCCTCTCTCTTTATATCATAGACTTGGTTTGAATAAGTTGACACCTACTGAAATATCTTTGCAAATGGCTGATAAATCAACTGTTATACATGTCGGTATTTGTGAGGATGTGCCTGTTGTAGTTGCAAACGTTACTATTTTAACGGACTTTGTTATTCTTGATATTCCCGAGGACGATAGTATGTCTATTATTCTTGGAAGACCCTTTTTGAATACTGTAGGGGTTGTTATTGATTGCACTAAAGGCAATGTCACTTTTCATGTTAATGGTAACGAGCATACGGTACACTTTCCGAGGAAACAACCTCAAGTTCACAATATCAAATCTATTGGAAAAATTCCATCGATTATATTTGGAGGTTTTGAATTTCCTCTTCCTAATGTCAAGAAGAAATATGATATTCTCATTATTGGGGATGTGCGTATCCCCATTGAGGTAACATAGTGTTAATCGAAATTTCTCCGGTTCCATGTTATTCGGAATGAGTTCGTTAACAAGACTTGATCAACCTTGTTAGTGGATTCCTTTTGATGATCATGAGATGGATGAAATTAGAGAGCACAACCTTCTGTACCCCACATTTACTTTCTGTTATTCATATTAAATAAAATAAAAATAAATATTTTTCCGTCTGTTATCTGATTATCCATGCAATAAAAAAATACCCTGAAAATAAAAGTTCTCCAAATGCCCTGAAATTTAAATATGATTTTTTCTAGAATATTTGAGAATATTTGGCACTGAGAACACAACAGGGGGTCAACCACCTGCCCACGAGGGTGGAGGGCGCGCCCTGCCCCCCTGGGTGTGCCCCCCTGCCTCGTGGGCCCCTCCTCCACTTATCCTTTCACCCACACACTCCTTCTTCCTCCCACAAACATGATTATCCAGCTCAAACCCGAGTCCAAGCTTGTTTTGCTGCCATTTTCGATCTCCTTGCTCAAAGCGCCTCTCACAAAACTGCTTGGGGAGATTGTTCCTTGGTATGTGACTCCTCCATTGGTCCTATTAGTTTTTTTCTAGTGCTTTATTCATTGCAAATTTTTGCTGCTTAGGTGACCCTGTTCTTGAGCTTGCATGTCAAATGTATATGGTCAAAAGTAGTTTTGATGCATGATATAGGCCCTGGGCACTTGTAGGAGTAGTTGCTATCAATATTATTGAGTTTGGTTTACTTTTATTTTGAAGTTACTAAAAATTTCAGAATTTTTCAGAAAATGATGAGGAGACTTTTGAGGGGCTCATCGAGCCAAAGCTCGAAGGAAAAGGCACCAAAGCCTAAGTATAATCTGCCTCGCACCGCGGAGGTTCGGGCGTGTGAATGGCCTTTCGATGATTTCTTGAGAGCAGCCGGTATTTATGAAGATTTTCATGAATTGGCTAAGAATGCAGGCCTCACCGCTTCCCTCCATGACCAATGCGATCAGTATCTCTTACTCACAAATACCTTTGTGCAAAACTTTCATTTCCATTCTAGGAGCTCGCCACCTACGGTGGAGTTTCATTTATATGATGAGCATAAGGAGATGTCACTTTATGATTTTTGTCGGATTTGTTTAGTCCCTTTTGAGGGCAAGACAGAAGAACCACATCGCGATGATGTGGAGGGGTTTATTGATATTATCACTGTAGGGGAAACAAGGAAGGTTTCCGATGCACGAATCACTAGCATACATTTTCCTGTTTTACGTTACTCTGCAATATTTGCTAGTCGTTGTTTAATTGGTCGCGGAAACTGTGGAAACCTGAGTATCCCTGATATTATTATTTTGCTCCACGGTTTATACGGTGATAACTTTGTTAGTATGGGCTGTATTATTGCCAAACGGTTAAGTATGAACCGTACCAAGGGCCCCATCTTTGGAGGCATCTATGCTTCACGCCTAGCTACACATTTTAACATACCTATTAGGCATTTTGAGAAGGAAGAAAAGGTGCGGCCTCGTGTTTATCTAGATTATAAAAGTACGGTGGACATGATTTTATTATTAAGAATAGGGAAGGAGAGCTTAAATACCAATTTTTCTTTAATAAACATCATCCTGAGACTATTACCCTGCCTGCTCCTTCTTTGTTTGATTTATCTGTAAGCCAGTACCTTGTTCCATTAGAGGCTATTCACGCCTATCGGAACCCTGCACCAGCCATGGAGCCAGAGCCGGAACCACAAGTTGATCCTCCATGACAATCTAATTATCAGTGGGATCCGGAGATGATTATCAGCCAGTGGCAATCGGAGTCTTCCTCTTCTTCATCTCAGTACGACCCCAACTACTATTATGGATATCCGCCAGGCCAGCCGTGGCCATAGAACAACTTAGGCCAAAAGTCTAAGCTTGGGGGAGTACGTATTTCTCACCGATATTACATTTATGTTCACACACTCATTGCTAGATGTCGGTGCTCATACTTTTTCATTGTATCATCCATGCTAGTTTATTTTCCTTTTTATGCTTTCTTCTTGTGTGTTTAATAAACCTTAAGAAAAACCAAAAAAATAGAATTAGTTGTAGCTTTTAGTTAGTTTACTTTCCATGCTTGTAGTAGTAATTAAAAAGAAAACCCAAAAATATTTCATGTTCTTCTTTTGCTTGTTGGGAGCTTTCGCGTGTAAATAGTTTTATTTCTTTTCTTTAGGGGTCGATAGGAGAAGACCATAATTAAATTGTTGAAGTGGCTCTTATATGCATTATTGTTGATCTGACAAAAGAGCCCATATTGCCTCGTCCTCTCCTGTTTATTGAATGCTTGCAGATTCCAGCTTAGTCCACTGCACATGCACTATTATTATTATTCACATCGTTCGGTCATGCAAGTGAAAGGAAATTATGACGATATATGATGGACTGACTAAGATAAGAAAAGATGGTCTGAATTCAAACTCTTTTGTTTTTGTAAATATGATTAGTTCATCGTTCCTGATTCAGCCTATTTATGAATAAACATGTTTGCAATGACAACTAGAGATCATAGTTTCTTGTGCCATGCTTGATTAGCTATGAGTTATAATGGTTTACCTTGCATGCCAACATACTATTGAGATGGTTATGATGTGGTATGATAGGGTGGTATCCTCCTTTGAATGATTTAAGTGACTTGACTTGGCGCATGTTCACGCATGTAGTTGAAACAAAATCAACATAGCCTTCACGATATTTATGTTCATGGTGGATTATATCCTACTCATGCTTGCATTCGGTGTTTATTAATTTTAATGCATGTTCATGACTGTTGTCGCTCTCTAGCTGATCGCTTCCCAGTCTTTTGCTATCCTTCACTTGTACTAAGCGGGAATACTGCTTGTGCATCCAATCCCTTAAACCCCAAAGTTATTCCACATGAGTCCACTATACCTACCTATATACGGTATCTACCTGCCGTTCCAAGTAAATGTGTATGTGCCAAACTCTAAACCTTCAAATAAATATCCTGTTTTGTATGCTCGAATAGCTCATGTATCAACTAGGGTTGTCTGTATCTTCCATGTTAGGCGGGTTATTGTCAAGAGGAGAGGACTCCGCTCCTCACTCACGAGATAAATGGCTGGCCACCAGGATGCCCAGTCCCATGCTTTATGCAAACTAAATCAAAATAATTGCAAAGAAAAATCCCCCTGGGACTCTTGTTAGTTGGAGGCACTCGTTGTTTCGAGCAAGCCATGGATTGATGCTTGTTGGTGGAAGGGGGAGTATAAACTTTACCATTCTGTTTGGGAACCGCCTATAATGTGTGTAGCATGGAAGATATCGCCATCTCTTGGTTGCTATGTTGACAATGAAAGTATACCTCTCAAAATATTATTCACCTCTGTTTCAAAACCGAGCTCTGGCACCTCTACAAATCCCTGCTTCCCTCTACGAAGGGCCTATCTATTTACTTTTATGCTCAGTCATCATCCTCTTATTAAAAAGCACCAGTTGGAGAGCACCGCTGTCATTTGCATTCATTACTGTTAATTTACATTGAGTATGACTTGATTGGATCTCTTTTACCATGAATTACAATGTCTAGTCAGTCCTTGGTCTTTAAAGGTGCTCTGCATTTATGTTTTGCGTCTAAGAAAGGGCTAGCGAGATACCATCTTGTTATATCATATTATGATTGTTTTGAGAAAGTGTTGTCATCCGAGATTTATTATTATTGCTCGCTAGTTGATTATGCTATTGATATGAGTAAACTTGAGACCTGAGCTGTAGCGACCAGACCTCAAACAGTCCAATCTCTGTGCTCCAGTGTCATCCCTGGATCAGTAATGCTGACACCGCACAGTACTTGAAGGATTTATAACAGAGTAGCAATCACACACTTATTACATCGAGAGTCTTAAAAGAGAACTTATTACAATAAATATGGCTTAAGGCCATCTAATAACGATAACAGCGGAAGGCTTAGAAGATAAGTGAGTCCATAAACTCCAACGGCATCACTGAGTATAGAACCACGACCTAAAGGCACCTTACTCGTCGTCTGAAAAGTCTGCAACAAGAATGTTGCAGCCTGAAACGGGTCAGCACATGGAATATGCTAGCAAGGTAACACATAGAGAATAATGAAAGAAATAAGCTATACTACATGCATATATGGCTGGTGAAAAGCTCTATGGTTACAGTTTTGCGTAAAGCCAATTTTCCCTACTGCAAAGGAATAAATTTTATTTAACTATCATGGTAGTTGTTAAACATTGAGAGTGTAGACACCCTCTCAATCCCAATTAAACATCAACATTTAAAACCCAACAATATTAATTAAAGTAACATGATGAGATTCACATGATAATCCAAGTACTAGATACTCAAGTTGTCCATAACCGGGGACACGGCTAACCATGATTAGTTTATACACTCTGCAGAGGTTTGCGCACTTTTCCCCCACAAGACTCGATCTCCTCCGTTGGGATTCTCGCACTACATGGTGTTTGAGAAACGGATGACCGAGACATAGTCTTTCAGAAGCGCTAGCACCTTACGATTGGGTAGACCGTCACACCTACTTTCCCCTACATCTACTAGTCTACCACTGTAAGAGTTCGCATGACTTAATCAACTATGCTAGAGCCCATAGTAGCTTGTGGCTGCACACGGAAGTTTCTAGTATGAATAATCTCATGATCCCTTTGAGCCTGGGTGGCGGTCCAAAAGAAAAACAGGCAATCGCTGGAATACCCAGGTGCCTCAATCCACCCAGATGTGTGTTTAAGTTGCCACCTTAAATAAACCATTAATTTATCAATCTCACATATGTCATGGATACACTCACCCAATCCACGTCTACTAGCACTACAAGAAATATGTCAACTAGTGACCTTCTGTCAGTGACCCTAGAAGAATTGGTCATAGATCTATGACCATTTCAGACCAATTGGTCAAAACCTGTTCGGGGGGCTCCAATACCTAAACCATTGCGACCATTTTGGTCAGAAAGGTCGTAACTTCCTTACACGAAATGGTCATAAAGCAGACAGCACTAGTCCGCTGCCTTATTTCTAGCTGATCATGACCAATATAGATGGTCATAACCTTGTAAATTGTGGTGGATTGGTATGACTTGGCGCCACCTCATCAGTTTTGCCTATGTGTCATGTCCATGTGTCAATTTTTGCCCTAGGTTGTGAAGCAACCTATATTTCTGTCATTCTGAAATTTCCCAAAAAAATCTCATAAATTATTTGGGTCATATCTTCGTCAAATATGTAAAAATACTTCCTTGACTAGTTAAAAAATAATTCAACAATATTAATTTTCCTATTCTGTTCACAACATCACTTTATGAAGGAAGTGCTATTTATATATTCTTGATTGCCCTCGGAATTCTTGGGCACTCTTTCCTATCCAAATCATTGCCGCATGACAAAATTCAGCTCCATTTGCCTAGCAAATCTTCCTCGGAAAATTTCCAAAGTTTTTGTCCACCTTGAAGCATTGTGAAGGAAGTAACTTTTTTATATATCCAAATGACATGAAATTTATCAGTTCCTTCATATGCCCAAATTATCACCCTCCTCCAAATTGCAGCTCAGTCAAATTATCTATGTGAGCCCAGGTTCAATTTATATTTTATGGCCAGATTGGCACGTTGCAAAGCAAGTGTTATCTAGGCCCCTCCTATTACCCTCAAACTCTTTGGGCACTCTTCCATAGCCAAATCATTGCCACATGATAATATTCAGCTCCATTTTCCTAGTAAATCTTTCTCAAGAAATTTCCAAAGTTTCTACCTCGAGAGAAGCTTTGTGAAGTAAGTACTAGCTAGGCTTACCCAAATGATCTGAAAATCTACCAAGGCATAACCATACATATGTAACTTACCTACACCAAATTTGAGCTCATTTCATTCATCCAATTTCTCTCACTAGTTTTCCCAACTTTCTGTCCATAGAAGAGCATTGTGAAGGAAGTACAACTTTGGCATGTCCAAATGGTATCAATTTGATACGGTGCATTCCAATGCCCAAATAACCATCCTCCACCAAATTTCAGCTCAATCCATTCATTATTTTGAGCCCAGCTTCAACATTCATATTTCTGTCCAATGTGGTACTTTGCAAAGCAAGTACCACCTAGGATCCTCCTTTTGATCTGAAAATTTGCAAAGACATTCTTCTTAGTATATGATCATCCTCAACCAAAACTCACACCCATTGGCCGTGTGCATTTCTCATACTGCCAATCAAACACTTGGCTGCTAATTCATCTTTGAGCATAGGTCGGTCTCCTTGTGAGATTATTTTGTTGTAATCTTCATCCTAGCACCTACTCGGGGAGTGCCCAACCCTCTAGACATGCCTAGGTCTCCCAGAACGCATGTCAACGCCAAGGTCACGCGGTGACCACGCACCAGGCAAGCGAGTTCACGCGCTTTGGAGTTGGGGCCCTGGGGCACCATCCAAACCTCGACGTATCGCCAGCAAACCATGTATTTATGCTTAAATAGATATTTATGTAACTAGAAATGATTTTTGGAAAAAATAAAGAGCAAACAATAAGGCAGCTGCAGTTTAAATTTGACCCGCTTCCTGCTGAATCGGCGGGAATTTGTCTTTTTCACCAGAGGTGGATCAAAACTTTTGACACCCAAACATTTTGTCAATTGTGAATTAAATATGGCCTGGTGTTTTATAAAATTGATTTGGTCCAATTTTGCAACAAATGTATGGTAGGGCCTTCACAAAAAAAACTCATTTCAGGCACTCAGAAATTGGAAAATGAATTTTCCGTGCAAAGAAAATGAAAACTCCCTTAGGCAACATTATTTGGAATTCCAAGATGCACCCTTGTGCACAATATGAGGTCATTTGAACAAACTATGCCATGAATGTGGCCATAAGATTAATCATTTGGCTTGAAAGCCATGAATCTTCACACATGATAACTCATTTCTAAAAACACTTTTTTAAAATAATTACCGTATTACAAGTTTATTATTTTTTATGGAAACTTAGTCACATATAATGACACAATGCGGAGGTTTTCAAATTTTTTGATTTTTTTTGAATTTTTCATGCCCGTTTCAAAATGTTGTCAAAACGGCGGGCTTGACCGTTCCTAGCTAGTTGTTGAATCTTGGAGACCTTTTGATGTTTCTCTGATTAAATAGATACTTATGTATCTAGAAATGATTTTTGGAAAAAAAATAAAGAGCAAACTACGAGGTAGCTACAGTTCAAATCTGAATCGGCGGAAATTTGTCTTCTTCACGAGAGGTGGATAAAAACTTTTTACACCCAACCATTTGGTCAATTGTGCATTAAATACGGCCTAGTATTTTACAAAATTGATTTGGTCGAATTTTGCAATAAATATATGGTAGGTCCTTCACAAAAAACTACGAGGTAGCTACAGTTCAAATCTGAATCGGCGGAAATTTGTCTTCTTCACGAGAGGTGGATAAAAACTTTTTACACCCAACCATTTGGTCAATTGTGCATTAAATACGGCCTAGTATTTTACAAAATTGATTTGGTCGAATTTTGCAATAAATATATGGTAGGTCCTTCACAAAAAACTCATTTCGGGCACTCAAAAAATGGAAAATGAAATTTCCGTGCAAAGAAAATGAAAGCTCCCTTAGGCAACATTGTTTGGAATTCCAAGATGCACCCTTGTGCATAATATGAGATCATTTGAACAAACTATGAGGTAGGTGTTGCTCAAATTTGCCCTGCTTCCTACTCAATGGGTGAATTTTGTTTTTTTATAAGAGGTGGATCAAAAACTTTTGACATGTAACTATTTGGTCAATTTTACATAAAATGTGGTATAATATTTTGGAAAAATGGAGTTGTGCTATTTTAGAACAAATATTTGGTAGCTTCTTCACAAAAAAACCTTTTTATGCACTAGGAAAATGGAAAATAACTTTTTTGTGCAAAGAAAATGAAAGCTGTCGAACTATGCCGTTGTTTGCCATTCCAAGATGCACACTTATGCAAAAAACGAGATCATTTTGACAAACTATGGCATTGTTATGTTTAACAAAATCAGAGTTTTGGGTCTAAAATTTTAAGATTCAAGTGCGAGACAACCGGCCAATAAGACGGAAGGAACCGCCTTCACGCGGATCACCAAATTGGGCGCAATCTGAGCCATCCATCATGCACCTATCCAACGGTGGAGCTTCTACTGAGAATCAAAAACCCTAACCCACCCACCCACCCTCCCCTCGATTCCCAGATCCCCACCCGCCTCCACCCCCACTCACCCACCCTCTCCCCCTCCCCTCGACTCCCCAGATCCATCCTCGCGCTTGGTCGCGCCGCCCTCCTCCTTCTCTCTACGCTTAATGGCTGGCACCGCAGCCTCGTCTCCACGGCCGGCACCGTACCCTCTACGCTGGCTCCGCAGCCCCTCCTACGACCGCGCCCGGAGCACGACGGCGCCGCTGTTGCGCGAACTAATCCCCTCACCCTCCGCCGTCGTTGCCCTCTCGCCCTCCAACACCATCCCCTCCAATTCCCTCACCCTCCGCCGGCGACATCCACCCTCCCCCTCGCCTTCTTTCCCTACATAGGCCCAAGATGGAGGCGGTCAGACGGCTCTCCAAGATCCGCGACAGCCACAGCGCATACGCGCCCCTCCACCTCATCGTCACGAGATTCGAGCTTGGCCGCGACGGAGGTGTTGGAGGTTTTCTCCTTCCCCACAATCGTGCGCCGCGGGAGGTGCCCCCATGTGTTTCTTCTCGGGCGACGACACAGCCATGCGGTGGGTGGGATTTGACGCCGCTCTTCCGCTCCGTGCGAGGAGGGAGCCGGCGAAGGCTCGGCTGCTCCGACTCCATGGAGCCCTTCCAGGTCCCCTTCCCCTTCCCCTCTCGCTTCCCTTTTCATCTGTGCCACCGCCCATCTTCTGACCCAGCACTTCGTATCCGATCTGGTTCGCTCCGGAGGCACTGGGTTTGGGGATTTCCCTTCTCTGAAACATGTACGGTCGCTGATGCTTGACGTGCTACCATTCTTGTAGTTGCTAGCAGAAGCAGAGCAGCCCACTGGTCATGGTGGTGCTATTCTTGTAGTCATAGTTTCACTTGTACTAAGGCCGAGTTTAGTCAATGCCACTATGCCAGTTAATCTTTGTCATGATGATTAGTTGATGAACCACCCAGGATTATCCATGATGAGCCGCAGATGTCTGGATGAAGTGCGTAATGGTAAATGTTTGATCTGTACTTCAACAACTGGGAATGATGCCTCTCACGTGCATGTGTGTGTTGCTTTTGTTCTCTGTTGAGAATAAAAACCTTGTGTTTGGAGTTGAGGCATCTGGCGCCTCTGTTGTTTTTAGTTTGTGTCCACTTTGTTCCTCTGTGGCTGCAGGCTTAAACTAATGGCACAAGGAGTTTTTGCTTATGGTCTGAAGTTTGAACATGCAAGTGTTGTGTTTTCTTCCTGCAATGATATCCACTATTGATACTAGTAGAACACATGCCCGTGCGTTGCCACGGCCTTTTGAAATAAATGGCAATCAGATTCATAATAATGTCTTGACTTTTGGTAGGCATGCCCACATGCTTGCAACGGATTCATAGTCAGAACATAGATGGTCTAACTATTAAGTACACCTATCTTGGTGCAACTTATCCGACGGCCTGTGTATCTTCTTTTATGTAGAAGTTTGATTGTAGTGTTATAAGTTTTATGCAATGGTATCTGGAATGCCTCACTGCTCAACCAGCTTGCTGTTAGAACTGGTAATAGTCATGTATTAATTTGGTACCAGTAATTTTATCATACCTGAACTCAGCTCATTTCAGATCTGTGATGGTTGTAGTATGGAACCTCCTTATAGATATGAGTTGCGTCCTAGCCATTTTAACTATGATTGGTAGTATTACTTCAGATTTGATGGTGAAATAATTAAATTGATGATGTGCTTTTTGTTAACTATATTCTAATGCATGCATACATGAGGAATGCATGGGTTAACTCATCCTTATTGATTGACCCTCTCTATTAATTGATAATGTATGCTTTCTTTGTATTTAGTAATTTATATGGTTCTGGCCTCTTACAATTAAACATTATATCTATTTTAATTATAATACTGCATTATGGAACTGTTAAAAATTGCTGTTCTGGAATTATGCATCTTAATGGAATTTCTATGTGTTCTCGTAGTTTATTTCTGATGTGTTCTCGTAGTTTATTTCTGATGTGTTCTCGTAGTTTATTTCTGATATAGTATTGTTGTATGTTTGGCTGTTCTTCAAATCTTTTTTATTTACATTATTGGTTTGCACATTCTTTCTGCTCATTGTCTGATTTTATATAATTTGCTTTCAGATGCAATACCTTGAGGAGCACCCCATCTCCCTGTGGACTGAGAAGAGCACCGAGAAGGAGCAGTTCGGTGTTGGCTTCTACCCCATCTCCCTTGCCGAGAGGGTCATTGTCAGCACGAAGCACAACAACGATGAGCAGTACGTGTGGGAGTCCCAGGCTGGTCGTTCTTTCACCGTCACTTGTGATACGTCTAGGGAGCATCTCGGCAGGGGTACCAAGATGGTCCTCTACCTCAAGGATGACCATGTATGCAGTCCAAGCCTCCTATATAGTGATTGGTTTACTCTTCATGTTGTGGTTCTGTGCTTAGTTTAGCTGTATTGGATGTTTGCTTGTTTGGTTTATTCCTGATCTGAACTGTATGATTTTTGTGTCAGTTATGTTTGCCCTGCATGAGCTAAACTCTGTTAGATTCCATGATCAACTACTGCTGTTGTTGTATGGCAAACACCAAAGGCAAATCATATTTGTGATGCAGTTTCTGTAACTTGGCATTTCTACATGGCTTGTTTATATTGGCAATTATACACCGATGATGATGTTTACCTGCACTGCTTAATTCTGTGACACTAGCAAACTTATGTGAATATACTATGCTTGATGTTGATCATTTGGTGCACTAGTGTGCAGTTCTCGTTGTCAGTTCTTGTTTTCTTGATTCATTTATACTATATGATTCAGGTCTTATACTTTGCTAGTAGGTAGCAAACTATTGTTCTTTATGGGTGTACCATGCTATTGAAATTAAAATATGAACATAGATGGATGAGTTATTTATGCATATCACTTTCTTATTTGTCGTTCACTTGCAGTGCCTACTGTACTGATATGAAAGGTCAAGCATGGAGGTTTCAAGAGCATCCCTTCGTCCTGGTAATGTTTTTTTGTTCCTTCTTAGTCTGCTGTAGTACTTTGATTTCATTGCAATCTATAGCAGTAGCTTTTTTTTCTTGTAAAGCTTCTTTGCCATGTATGTGATTGCTCTTCTGGATTCGTGGGAACTGAATCTCGAGTGCATGCTAGAGGCTAGAGCTGTAGGAGGTTCAGTTACATGCTCTTTAGTTTTTTTCCGTCAATTCTATGTTATGGTAGTCCATCCTGTACGTTTCCAGGTTTTCTAACTATATGCAAAACTTCCTGTAGGCTTGGTGAGGGATGCTCCACCAGCATCTTGCTGCTTGGCGATGGACGACAAGGACTTCCTCACGCATGAGGTGTCTTCTAAGATCTACGGTGACAAGGTAATCTCACTCTCTTCAACCCTAGTTGTTTTGTGTGTGCGGTTTCTGCAGATGGTGGTCTGTGTGGATCTTGTTATAGTTAGAGTGTTATGCTGGTGCTGGCTTGAAAGAAGGGCGGAAATGCTCAACAATCTATTTCCTGCAGCATTTAGCTATTTACATTATGAAATATGTGGACAGTAGGTATGTTTCCCATGTTATATGGTAATAACTATACATGTTATCATTGAGTTTGTTGTGTGTTTTATAGAATGACATGGTTGGCTAATTAAGCCCTGTCCGTGTATCTTTTAGAATTTGCTTCATTGGTAGCACATTCAGATATATTAATTAATTTTGTGCATGTTGGAGAATTTAGACGACGATAACAAACTGTAATCACGAATACTTGTATAGAAACTTGCACGACCATCTTGTTTAATTTTGTGATATTCCTCCATACTAGGAGCTAATCAGCTGCACTATTATTCAGCTTTCATTGGCAGTTTTAATTTCATGAAATCATCTTTTCTTTTCTATGCTCATGTTCAAGCCTGGTAGTATATATTTTTTCCAAATGGTTTGTTTACTTGATTTATCTTTTGTTTGATTTTGCTCCATCAGCTTTCCTGATGTCCTTCTACATATATATGTTGGTTGTAATCTTCTTGAAGAATGCAAGTACTTGATATTCCATTCTGTTCTTGTAGGTGAATGGAACTCCGTTGGTAGAACTCCGTTGAGGACTTCTACCCATGTTGAAGAGCATGTTCTGTGGTATCCAAGAGTAGCTAGCTTTTGTACTGGCAGAGCAGTCTATTTGTAGATCCCAATATTTATGATTGTGTGGATTTGGGTGAAGTTTGAAGTTCTTGGGTATGCAAGATTCGATGGTTAAACTGGTTGATGTGATGTGAATGAGTGTATGGAAACTGGTTGGTGTGATATGAATGAGTGTATGTAGTTTCACGTGTTCTGTTCTGTAATAAACTTATTTTAGCTGTTATTTGAAGATTTTCATATGCTTTCTCTCTTCTGTCTGTTTGATATATACATCTATATTGCTTATTAATAAGCTGTGAAAAATCTGACATTTGGGACCCATCTGTAAACTGGAGCTGGGAAAAAAAATCTGGAAATAAAAAATAAATTGACTGCAAAATGTTGTGCGCTAGAAAATAAAAAGGCCAAATTGTAGGCCAGGCCCATGTAGCTAACCGAAATTAACATAAAATACATATATTAAAAGGGCTTGCCCAAAAAATAATACATGGGCCGAATTACTGGGCCAGACCCATATAGCTAATAAAAGCACAGGAAAAAACATTAAAAAGGCCGAATTGTTGGACTAGGCCCATGTAGAAAATCGAATTGGACCGGGCTGATTCTTGTGCCACATCAGATTGCCACGTCGGATGCCTACGTGTCCTGGGGAGGCTGCTAGTTACCAAAACAAAACAATAGGCATATTTTGGCCGTAAATGTCTATGACCTTCTCACAGAGAAGGTCGTTAATTTCAGTTTACGACCGCCAGCTTTTGACCTTCTATTTTTGGTCACAAAAGTTCGCAAATGAAAAACAATGACCTTTTAGTGACCAATAGTCAAGGTCACAAGTTGACATATTTCTTGTAGTGTAGCATAGCATGGCAATATAAGCAAACATAGAAGTAACTCCCAAAGGTTTGATAATAAAATAGGTAATAGGTACTACCTCATCTACTTTTCAAAACCCACAATTTAATTAATCCTAATCATGCAATGTTTGAGGATTGATCTAATGCAATAAAAACTGGGTAGTAGATGGTATGATCAAAGTGTTACTTGCCTTGTTGATGATCCGTGAAACCTAGCGATTCGAAGTAGCAAGCGGCGCACTCCGGGTACTCTATCGCAAACAAACAATCATACAATAAGTACTCATCTAATGCACAGGTAAAGCTCAAATAAGAGATCTAACCAGAAAGTTCAACTTAAGAACTCCGGTTGGCAAAAAGAAACAAATCGAACGAAGCAACGAAAGAAACAAACTTCGTTTACTAATCTGGATCCAAGTCAAATTTTACAGAAAAAAAATCTTGTTTGAGTTGGTTAAACGAAAAGAGGGTTTCGAGATGAAACTCCAAGCGCTTGAATCGCCTGATTCCGATTAACGAGCGAAAAGTTATACTAAAACGAAAATCGGATCAGAAATCATGGTCCGAAATAATCGCGGAAAATCTGAGAAAAAGAAAAACGACGAACGGGATAACGAACGAACGTTCGTTTTCTGCGGCTAAACGGAGAACGCGTTCGTTAAAACGAACGAACGAGCGAACACTCGCTAAATAAACTAAACTGGAAAATAAACCGAACCGGAACAATAAAAAATGGATCTAGGTTTTCGAAAAAAACGGATCGGTTTTCTTTGCGAAAACCGAGGCAACGGCGGCTACCTCGGGCGGATCCGGCGAACGACGGCGGGGCGGCGCGGCTCTGGTGCGGCGGGTGGCGGCGACGGCGGGCGGCGATGGCGGCTGGCGCGTAGATCGGGGCAAGGCGGCGGCGGCTCCTGGCGGCTAGGGTTTCGGCTGGGGCGCTGCGGCTCCGCTCGGGCCCTCGCGGCTTTTAAGGGCCGGCCAGGCCACGTGTCCTAGTCGGACACGACCCGGTTAGGTCGTTTCGATTTTTTTTAATAATTACGCGCAGAAAAACAAATAAAAGAAATACTAAATGGACTCCAAAAATCTCGAAATAAATTTTCTTCGACTTCTAAAATCAAGACGGACAAGATGAACATTTATTTGGGGCCTAAATGCAATTTTGAAAAATGCACATTTGTCCTAAATTCAAATAAGATAGCAATAAAACCCAAAATAAAATCTTATTTGATTTTATTATTAAATCCTCAATATTTCTTTATTTTGGGAAAGTCATTTTATTCCCTCTCTCATATTTTTGTGATAGAAATAATTTAAGATAAAATAAATAAAATCAAATGATCCTATTTTCAAAATTTGATGAAACTCAAATATGAAAATAACGAAATCCCCAACTCTCTCCGAGGGTCCTTGAGTTGCGTGAAATTTCTAGGATCAACCAAAATGCAATAAAATATGATATGCAATGATGATCTAATGTATAACATTCCAAATTGAGAATTTGGGATGTTACATGAGCGTTATTGCGAACGTGGTTAGTTATAATCTTTGCTGAAAACTTGAATGTTGGCTTTACATATTTACAACAACAAGAGCAACAGAGTTTGTAGAAGTTTTTCTTTATCACTTTCAGTTTGTCAACTGAATTGCTTGAGGACAAGCAAAGGTTTAAGCTTGGGGGAGTTGATACGTCTCCATCGTATCTACTTTTCCAAACACTTTTGCCCTTGTTATGGACTCTAACTTGCATGATCTGAATGGAACTAACTCGGACTGACGCTGTTTTCAGCAGAATTACCATGGTGTTATTTATGTGAAGAAACAAACGTTCTCGGAATGCCCTGAAACTTCACGGAGCAACTTTTCAGAAAATATGAAAAATACATGCAAAAGATGAAGGCCAGGGGGCCCACCACCTCTCCACGAGGGTGGGGGATGCGCCTGCCCCCTAGGGCGCGGCCCCCTACCTCGTGGGCTCCTGTCGCCTCTCCGACTCCAACTCCAACTCTATATATTGTGTTTCAGGGAGAAAAAAATCAGAGAGAAGAATTCATTGCGTTTTACGATACGGAGCCGCCGCCAAGCCCTAAAACCTCTCGGGTGGGCTGATCTGGATTCCGTTCGGGGCTCCGGAGAGGGGAATCCGTCGCCATCGTCATCATCAACCATCCTCCATCACCAATTTCATGATGCTCGCCGCCGTGCGTGAGTAATTCCATCGTAGGCTTGCTGGACGGTGATGGGTTGGATGGGATCTTTCATGTAATCGAGTTAGTTTTGTTAGGGTTTGATCCCTAGTATCCACTATGTTCTGAGATTGATGTTGCTATGACTTTGCTATGCTTAATGCTTGTCACTAGGGCCCGAGTGCCATGATTTCAGATCTGAACCTATTATGTTTTCATCAATATATGAGTGTTCTTGATCCTATCTTGCAAGTCTATAGTTACCTATTATGTGTTATGATCCGTTAACCCCGAAGTGACAATAATCGGGATACTTACCGGTGATGACCGTAGTTTGAGGAGTTCATGTACTCACTATGTGTTAATGCTTTGTTCCGGTACTATTAAAAGGAGGCCTTAATATCCCTTAGTTTCCGTAAGGACCCCGCTGCCACGGGAGGGTAGGAGAAAAGATGTCATGCATGTTCTTTTCCATAAGCATGTATGACTATATCCGGAATACATGCCTACATTATATCAATGAACTAGAGCTAGTTCTGTGTCACCCTAGGTTATGACTGGTACATAATGAACCGCATCCGGCATAATTCTCCATCACCAATACATTGCCTAAAAGCTTTCCATATATTGTTCTTCGCTTATTTACTTTGTCGCTGCTATTGCTATCATCACTACAAATTACCAAAAACACTACTTTTACTACGGTTACCTTTTGCTACCGTTACCACTACTATCATATTACTTTGCTACTAAATACTTTGATGCAGATATTAAGTTTCCAGGTGTGGTTGAATTGACAACTTAGCTGCTAATACTTGAGAGTATTCTTTGGCTCCCCTTGTGTCGAATCAATAAATTTGGGTTGAATACTTTACCCTCGAAAACTGTTGCGATCCCCTATACTTGTGGGTTATCAAGACTATTTTCTGGCGCCACTGCCGGGGAGGGTAGGACAAAAGATGTCATGCAAGTTCTTTTCCATAAGCATGTATACATGCCTACATTACATCAATGAACTGGAGCTAGTTCTGTGTCACCCTAGGTTATGACTGTTACATGATGAATCGCATCCGGCATAATTCTCTATCACCGATCGATTGCCTATGAGCTTTCCATATATTGTTCTTCGCTTACTTACTTTCCCGTTGCTATTGCTATCATCACTACAAAATACCAAAAACACTACTTTTACTACTGTTACCTTTTGCTACCGTTACCACTACTATCATATTACTTTGCTACTAAATACTTTGTTGCAGATATTAAGTTTCCAGGTGTGGTTGAATTGACAACTCAGCTGCTAATACTCGAGACTATTCTTTGGCTCCCCTTGTGTCGAATCAATAAATTTGGGTTGAATACCTTACCCTCGAAAACTGTTGTGATCCCCTATACTTGCGGGTTATCAGACTTCTTTGTCGTTACTAAAGTCTATAGTAACGAATTTGACTAGGTTGCTCTCAAGGAAGTCCTTAAAATCCTAGCACTCAACATCGGCATGGCATATGTGGTAGACCAAGCATAAGTCATGCACGCAAACATGGATCACATTGGGCTTCTTCCTCTCTTCGTCCTTTAGATCCTTGTCTCGTCCCAGGACTGTGGTGTACTCAACATCTAGCCCAGCGACCCACTCATCATATGAGTCTTCGAACATGCGTCTGAAGCGAGAAAGGCATCCTTTCACCGTCGCGGAAGAACGGGTGTAGATGATGTCGAACTCATCGCCGGTGATGGTTCTAACCTTGTACACACCGCCGATCGGGGAGATTTGGGACGCCATGGATTTGGGAGGAGGGTTAGGATTACTGGAACTGCCGTAATGTGAATGGACGGGACGACTAGGAGCAAACCACTGTAGTATTGAAGGACGTGCAGGGACGAGTAGGAGCGAACTGCCAGTGTGCGAACGGCAGGGTAGTGGCTTTCCATTCTCCCATGATACGGGCTTCCGGGAGCCCTTGGATCTGAGATCGAACGGTTGCATGGCGTGATTCTAGACCTATGGGTGAATATCCTATCCTGGAGGGTTATTCTGCAAATTTTCAGCAACTTAGCATGCGACCGTTTGATCTCAGATCCAAGGGCTGCCAGCATCCCGTATCGTGGTCGCGCCTACCACGACCGTCGCGTCACTCATGCGGTCGCACCCTTGGAGATTTAACACGGTGCGTTAGGCTATCTGATGTTGGCATGTCATACATAGTCATCACTTAGTCACCCATACTACAACAAGGTTTTGGCTATAAGTGTATTTTTTTACTTCTCTCTATCTCTTTCTTCGTACTCCCTCCGTCCCATAATATAAGAACATTTTTTACACTAGTGTAGTGCCAAAAACGTTCTTATGTTATGGGACACATGGAGTACTAGTATTTATTGCATTTGCCAAGGAGTGACCTCTTCCAATGAAATGGTGTTGCTAAGTTTGCTTCATTTAATTAGCTATAGACTCAAAATTGTCTTTTCACCTAGGTACACGGCTTAGCACCGTTTCTTCCTTGGGTCACCAAACTAGTCTCTCTCTTCTTGATTAACTTGCCACATCAGACTTTATGCCTATGTGGCAAGCTTAAGGACCTGTAGGAGCAAGTAAGTACAATAGTGCGCTTTACAGGGCATTTTTGCATATGTGGAGGAAAGAGAGGCAAGGAAAAAGTGGAGAAGTAGGCTCTCATGCAAGAGCCAGCCTCTACTACATGGTGGAGCATTGGGAGAGGCACCTATATGGAGGTGGTCAGGAATCGGGAGACTCACGCCGGTCGTAGCGCCGCAGTTAAAATGATAATGGCAAGCCAAATCACGGGGCCCCACCTGTCCAGCAGTAACTCGCTGTCAAATCACACAGCCCTACGTTTGCCCTACTCCCTCATCTTCTCGCATCTCTGTCGAACCGACTAGGCGGAACTGCCCCGCCTACCGCGCAGGAAAAGCCCGCGCAGTATACTCCCTCCGTCTAGGTGACCAAGGTGGAGAGGAAAACGAGAGAACTTAATGTTTAGTACTTCGTATTTGCTAATGCTGGTTGTAAAGGTACTAGCCTTAGCAATTTTGATGAGGTGTCATAGAATTAAATGAAGAAAGAGAGAGAGTTGAGTACTATGTGTCATACATGGAAATAAATAAAGTACTACATGATACTAATATATGATACATGGCGCAGGAGTACTAAGTATTATTAATACAGTTTTGCTAGAACTCATCTAGATGAGATATAATTTGGTCTCATTCATCTTTTATAGCCATTGGATGTGATGCTATATAAGGTGCATGTGTGCTGATGTGGGTTGTATTTGTTCTTGTGCAACGAACTGACCACTGCATGTCATGTTTGATAGTCTCAAGTCATTAAAAGCATACAAGCCCCACATCTCTTCTTGGTTGATTCCTCTATTTATGTCAAAAAAATAAGAAACAACATGAGAGTTAATGCACCACGCCTATCTGTTTACTATTTGGTTTTCGTAAGATGACTTAATACTCACCTAGACGGAGGGAGTATTTGATTTGACAGCGGGCGGCGCAGTTCCTGATACGGCTTTAATGCAGACGAGGGAGGGAGTAGCGGTTCCCGATATGTTGAACGACCAATGCATCCTCCTTCAATTAATGCATGAGGGAAGTAATGGGAGGAGGTCTGGGAAAAGAGGCTGCACGATGTGAATGCAAAGCAGTTTGCCCTCATTGCCCTCATATGAAGGCGCCCCTCCATTCCAATGCATCTACCACATCGTACGCACCTAAGCATTTGCCTAAGCACCTACACTAAGTGCAAAAGAGCTCAGTCTAGACCCATGGAGGTGATGCGCGTGAGCGGCCAGCTGCTGCGCCAGATGGTCCACGATGCCGGCCTGCGGCATGGCGCCGAGGATCGTCTCCAGACGGTGCTGGAGACCGGCTGGTGGATGGCCGCCGTCGACGCCAACTACGACTCTCAGTTGGACCAGATGATCGTTGCCACCAGCAACAAGTTCACTGTCCTCAAGAAGCTCGCGGACGACATCGCCGTACTCCTCCAGCCCACGCGCCCGGGCTCCTCATTGCCTGCCACCCTAATCGGCCTCCATGGCCGAAACCTCTTTCAAGCACTAGTGGCCCTGCGACTGCCCGCCGACGCCACGAAGAATGTCCACCTGGAGGTTGCGCTCGCCGCGAGGCACCTCGCCCTGCAAGAATTCGTCGACCTACATGTCCATGTGTCCGAGCAAATCATGTACATAGTTATCTACAAGGCCAGTGAGGACGCTACGACGTTGGCCTTCCTCAACCGGCTGGAAGCCTTGGATGCCTTTGCTGAGAAGCACCTCGACCTCGCCACAAAAGCCGCCGCTCCTTAGCCGCCGGTCGGTGGCCTGGCGCACTAAGTTGAGGAGGAGAAGGTCGTACATTCGTGGATCCATCTTTCTTCTTGTCTTCTGTAACCACCATTGCGATCGCATCATCGTGGCCTTAATTATTATTGTGCTATTGCATTCTCATTCCAGTCAATACCGACATGTGCGATCCCTTTGCTTAAGTATATGCATCACTGTAACTAGTACTCCATCCGTCAATGTATAAGTTGTGCTTACCTTTTCCATCAACTTCGTGCAACGCGCGGGCATCTTGCTAGAAACACTAGAATATGTCTATATAATCCGTATGTGATAGTCCATTTGAAATCTCAAAAAAGACAAATATTTAGGTACGGAGGGAGTAATATATTAGGAGTATATCAAAACAATAGTGATTTCTTTCAAGTTTGTGAACAAATACTACTATTCTACTACTTTGGATCCGTCGCAACGCACGGCACATTGCTGGTAAAAGGAAAAGGCATGCCGCGTTCGCGTCGCACCCCCACACGCCCGGGAATCGGGAGTACAACACGGCCCGTCCGGCACGACACATAGCTTAGGGAAGGCGTGTTGCCTAGCATTTTCACTTTCATGTGGGACCGCTGTTGAGCAAACCGACACCCCGCCCGCCGCCGGGTTGGAAAACAGAAACGAGGGGAAGATCTAGCTGTAGCACGGAAGCCAAGAAATTTGGTGTCAGACGGGGCTCATTGATAGAGTAGGAGCATTCCGTACTAGTACTACTCCTACTAGTACCAAGTTTGTACTCCTAATACTATATTACTAGTACTACCACTATACAACTAGTAGGTACGTGCACGGCACAACATCGTAGGAACAAAAAACGGGAAGATCTTGTTTTGGGTGATTTATCTTTTTTTCAATCAACATAGTATGATGTGGGGGGCACCCATGAAGCTTATGTGGCTTGGTTGCATGGCTACGGAAGGTTAGAGAAAAATAAATAGATAATGTGTTTAGAGTGCACTCCACTAAATAGATATACTTTGGATCCATTGCAACGGACCGGCACATCTATATCTATACCCCCTATATAGTGTGTGAAAAACGTTGAAAGTTGGTCGTTGGATGAAGCCAATCCGACGGTACAAAGATGGCAAATCCGAGCACTACTGGCCATTGGATATCACAATACAAAAAAAATACACTTCCGTGATGATACGTGTTTGTCACAGTAGGTCGCGTTTTTTGTCATGCATGTACATCCATGACGAGTTTATGACAGAATCAAGATAGTCATACCTATGCTGTCGTAGAAGTGTTCCATGACATTACCAAAATTATCATCACGGAAGTGTCCACTTCCATGACGATAAATCGCGCGTCACAGAAGTGCTTTCGTCAAGGGTGACCGACACGTGGCATCCACCGTAACGGAACGCTGTTAAGCTATCGGGTCGGGTTTTGGATCCGATAACCCGTTAACAGCCCCGACCAATGGGAAATTTCCACGTGTAAAATTCTTATTGGCCGGAAGAAACACGTATTAGCTCGTCAGTGGGTCAGATGGGCGCCTATGTATAGTCAACACGTGCCACGGCCCACCACTGGCCCATTTAGCTTACAAAGCCGTCCCGTTTGACTTGGTCAAAAGTTGACGGGCTGGCCCATGAAAAGTCTGTTAGCGGTCTCTTCGCAAATAGCCCATTTTACGGCCCGTTAGGCCCTAAAGGAAATCGGCCCAACAACGTCATGTGGACCGTCGAATATAACACCAGCCCATTTCACTTTCGGGCCATGTATGGCCCACGACGTCTTTCGGCCCATATGAGGCCTTCGTATCTTTCGGCCCTTTACAGGCCCATGGTGACTCTAGCCCATAATGAACATTAATTTTCTTTATACCCGTTAACGGCCCGTGATTTACATGGGCCTTTTCCAGCCCGTGTTAGATTTCGGCCTATTGACGGCCCATACGTTCTTGGGCTCCTTTTCGGCCCTCGATTACTTCCGGCCCGTTACTGGCATGTTCCCCTAATGGGCCAAATTCGGCCCATGGCAAGAGTCGGCCCGTTACTTGCCTGTTCCCCTAATGGGACAAATTCGGCCCATGGCAAGAGTCGGCCCGTTACTGGCTTGTTACCCTAATGGGCCAAATTCGGCCCATGGCAAGAGTCAGCCCATTTCTGGCATGTTAACCCGTTGCGCCGTTTCCAGCCCGTCCTATATTTTGGCCCATTAACGACCCGTTATGCCTGTGACAGAATTAAGCCTTTGCTGTCCTACGGCCTGTTAACGGCCTATTACCGTGCTGGGCCGATACCAATTACGCCCGATTACGGCCCATGTAGATCCGTTTATCCGACGGCCCGAGGCCCACTGATTACAGGCCCATTTATCGACGGCCCGTAGGAGACCCATGGATCCTATGGACCGTATATGGCCCATGGTAGTTGCGGCCACTAGCAAACCAGGGAAAAACAAGACTAGGAAATAAATAAGGCCGAAACTAATGCTAGGCTATTAAGGCGATTGCACAGATTACATCCACTCGGCATCAAAGATCGCCACTAGTGCAAATATAGGGAACACCCTACACTATACAAAAATGGCTTGTTGTTTTCTTCAGCCGGTGGCTGCACGTTAAGAATAAATTTCGTATTGCACCAAAACTAATTACAACTATATAACAAAAGGAAGGTTGGCATAAAACTTAACAGTCTAGCAGATAAATGCACCACCAGAAGTTCAGAAGCTCAGTTCATTTGACCTGACTGTTATGTTTTCATGTTGTATTGTCCGATGGAGCACCATAACCCTCGCCTTCATTTCCCCTAGGCTCCTGAACAACATAGCAAATGTCTGATAGTCTGGTTTCAAAAGCATGCATATCTTGACGACATTGAGCAATGTTTCTCCTTGTTTCACAAAGGGTCTCTGTTAGGGAATGGACTTGTGTCGGGAGCGCAGATACAACATTGCTTTGAGCTTGGGTATCTTGATCATGAGGCAGTTTGGACGATATTGCCTTAACAACCAACCTAGTATTACGCAGGAACGTGCTTTTGGCACTGTTAGTGGACAGGTACTGACCCACTGCAGCAAAAGCTGACATTGCGATTATAGTTGCCTCGCCACCTTCAGAAGGTGGCGGTTCCACCATTTTCCCATAGCTTGCTAAAAAGTTGAGGTTTTAAATTAGTAGTACCAGAACAGAAGATATTGAGGCAACAAAACCAAACAAAATAGCTTTGGTCTATATACAGAACTTATTCTGGTGAACCCATGTAAAATATTAGTTGTATTTTACTGCAAAGTACATAATAAAACCAGGTTCCAAACATATGACCACGTACCATCGCTAATGTATTGTCTATTTCTTCACAGTGTATTGAGGGCTAAGGATAAAGAGACGAAGTTTATAATACGGTAAGCATAGTATGACATCATTCATATCACAAAACAACTGAGAACAGACAAACAGGCAATTGTAACGTTGTGTGGGCAAGTCCAACACGGAACTAGATTACGGGTCAAGATCAAAGGAACATCACTCCTCTCTTTTAAACCTTGTAAGGTGCAATGATACGCTAAGACAATTGTGTATAAATTTGAAAAGAGTAATAGACATTGGCTACAAACCATGCAGTTCAAGGCACAAGTCAGAGTAAGTAGTAGTTAAAAGGCATGAGGATTAAGGACTTACAACAGCGGCTTTGACTGGTGTAGTCATGCCCTTCTTCTTGCTGGTGTGACAGTCCTTGAAGATTTCCATAGCATTTGGTTCAGATACTTTTTGGTCCTTGCGGGCTTTCCTCTGCATTTCGAACAAGTCAATATAGATCTGATAATATGGTACAGCGAAAAGAGTGAAACAGCAGCTAATTACAAGAGCCTCGCAGTGTGCAATATAGCTACGAGATCCTGTCGTCTGTTGGAATTTCACTTTCGTACGTTGGCCTTGTTCTTTGAACAGTTCACCTACAAGAAGATAGATTTGTGTGGCACATGCATAAATAGGACTTCAACATGTGATCTGATCACATATATATAATGTACCTGATACTTCAGATCAGACCAGTGTTTAACAAGGCCCCTCTAGTCTTCATCCGATATATTTTCCACTGGAGATGTTTGGGAAAGTTCATTGTTAGCCTTGCCTTCAAAGTGAGTTTTCCTCAAGTTATACCGATACTGTTGCAGAGTAGACTTGAAAACATGGGTGCAAGCTTGTATGGTTGCATCATATTGGCTATCCAACTTGAACCTCATCTATTGAAAATTATGGGAGTCTCATTATCAGCAACCTAGAAAGTATGGGACAGAGCAAGACTATATTACTAGTTTCCATACATAACCATACTTATAGATAAATGGTCGAGGAAGGTGTTGAACTGGGTTTCGTCTTTGTCATTCCTGTACTGAATCCATGTTGGGAGGATACGTACATGACACCTAACGGCAACCGCTGCCTCTGATACTAACTTGGCTGACTCTGTAGCATCACGTGGCCTTTTTAAACCTGCCTCAAAACGGATCTCCATTCTCCCTCCTCTAGATTTAGTTAACCTATCGAGCATTATCCCTGATGTTTGTTTCCTCTTGCACCTAGGTGCTAGTCCAACAACGAACATAGGAAGTGTTAGTGTACATCAAACTGTGAGACTACATATAAAGAAGCATGCGACTATAACTTGACTCCACCAACTACCTTCTTGCTGTTGAAGCTCACAAGGTTCATCTGATATTGCCAACTCGTCTTGTGTCAAGAGTGATTGGGAAGTAGTGTCAGGTGGCAAGGGAGCTTGGGAACGTGCTGCTAGCTCAGTTGACGCATGAGTAAGTCGTGCAGTTGGTAGTACTGTGGTAGGTGTTGCAAGAACTAGGGTTGTCTCTGCTTGTTTGGTGGCAGCTATTTGTTTTTGTTTGGCTTTTTTTGCAACTCGTGTAGCATGGGATGCCGTGTTTGTAGAATTTTCCGCTGGACTTTGACCTTCTATTGCACCATCAGTACCAGCAGAATCTGCAGGATTCATCCGCTTCTCATTCCCTGCCATTCTGTGTTTCTTCCTCTTTCTCTGTGCCATGTTAAGTCAAGCCAACAAGAAAAACGAATAACAATTTAGTTCTTCAGAACAAATTGATGCGTGATGCAGACGAACTGAACTTTGATGTTAGACAACCACATGATAGGAGGATGTAATATGTATGAAAAACAGGACGGAAGAGATACCCAGAACTATGATGTGTAAACTAAGAAGAAGACATTTCACCAAATTAGAAGCAATGCAATGGAAGGTAGACACAATATGAAAGATGCTACAAATATCGCTCTGCCAAGTTAACAGTGTCTCATCATAAATGGCATTTAAACAAATGTGAAGCAGTACAAGAAATAAATCATATGCAAGATGCAAACAACATCACACTACCATGTTAGAGGTCTCTCGTCATTAGTGCCATTGCATATTCACAACATTGCATATTCACAACTTATGATGTGTAAACTAAGGAGAAGGCATTTCAACAAATTAGAAGCAATGAAAGCTAGACACCATATGAAAGATGCAACGAATATCACTCTACCAAGTTAAAACTGTCTCGTCATAAGTGTCATTTCAACAAATTAGTGTACAAGCTAGAAAATAATGTGAGATGTAACCTATATCACACTCCGAAGTCAAACGTGTCTTATGATAAGTGATTGTTGCAGGTTACACAACAATAGTAATTTGATGTAAGAACATGGTGTGATAGACAGATATTGTATGTTCTAGAAACAGGAACACGTGTCTTATTCAAGTATAATGTGTAAAGTAAGCAGATGGAATTCAACAAAATTAGAAGCAATACAAGCTAGACATCACACATAACATCCAACCACATATAACAGTGCCAAGTTAGAGGGAGCACCGGTGATGCTGCACTAGGGGACACGTGCTAATCATAAACATAGCTTTGTTGAGTGTCTATGCATGTGTTGTCTTGGAAATCATCTTGGGGGTGTGGAGGAGTAGAAACTATAGAGGCCCTCCGTTCAGAAGGAGCACCTTTATCCGCTGCCTTGCTAACTTCCTTCCGTTTATTGATTTTGAATTGTCAAGTAAAACCAACAAGAAAAAGCAATAAAATTCTCTCTTCGGAACTCATTCATGCATGATACTAACAATCACTACTTTGATGTAAGGCAAACACGTGATATTAGGATGGAATATGTATGAAAAATAGGACGTCATGGCATGTTCACAACTGTTTGTGTAAACTAAGCAGAAACCATTCCAGCAAATAAGAAGCAATGCAAGCTAGACACCACATGAAAGATGCAACCAATATGACTCTGCCAAGTTAAGAGCGTCCCATCTAAATGGAATTTCAACAAATTAGAAGCAGCGCATGCTATAAATCATATGAAAGTTGCAACTAATATCGCACTGCATATACTAAAGGTGTCTCATCATGTTGATTGATGCGGGATACAAAAAAACAATAGTTTTATGTAAGGACATGCTTAATAGATAGATGTACTATGTACTAAATACAGGAAGGCATGTCACATTAACATGTATAATGTATAAGCTAAGCAGACTAGCACATGCAGTTTAACCATATTAGAAGAATTACAATCTAGACACCATATGCAACATGCAACCACATATCACACTGCCAAGTTAGAGCAAGCACCTGCGATGCTAGTGTAGGGGAAATGCTGTAATCAACTACAGAGCTACATTCACTATCTTCATCTAGCATTTCTGTTTCTTGAGAATCATGTCAGGAGGCTGACGCTGCATTCTTTAAATGAGGAGTAGTCCCCTTGCCTGCCTGCCTCGTCATAAGTGATTGATGAGGGATACACAACAACATTAGTTTGATGTAAAAACATGGTGAATACACAGATGTACTAGTATGTACCAAAAACAGAAAGGCATGTCATATTCAAAGGTATAATGTGTAAGCTAAGCAGATGCAATTTAACCAAATTGGAAGCAATACAAGCTAGACATCCGGCTGGAGTGGTGAGCATGATCATCTAGGACCTAAGAGCCTGGTGGGAGGCGGGCTGCTTCGCCACATCACAGCTTTTTAGTTGGCTTCCAGGTGATGCCTATCTTTGCTGGGCTTGTCACTGGCTCGGCCAGTGCCCTGACTAGCTATTTGTCTTCTGGTGCTCACGGGATGGTGGTTCATGTAAAAAAATATCTTTCCTTATCTTACCGACTTCGGCCTTTTGAATACAAGCTAGACACCATATGGAACATGCAACCACATATGACACCGCGAAGTTAAAGCAAGCACCTGGGATGGTGGTTCATTGCGAGCGAGGTCATCAACTCCAGAGCTACGTTTATTGTCTCCATCTGCTGACACTGCACCCTTTATAGCGTTGTAACGTGTCTGGCCTACCCGCATACGAAGCTGGAGCGACTTCTCTCTTTTCTTTTTGGCTTGTCTCATGACAGCAGAGTCTGAAATACCCTTGCATAAAAACACAATAGTGAGAGTAAGGGTGAAGTGTGTGCAGAACTAGTGCACTGTAAAAGTAGCAGATAGCAGGTGGCTGAAAAATAAATGACAGGAGACATATGATAGCTCTACAACATTGCATGGCAAACAAAATTAGATTCTACTCCATATGATTTTGTAATATATGAGCACAGGAAATGTAGGTACTCCTCCAGCACACCACCACATGTGGTCATATCTAGATAACATTCGACTGAAAATAAATAGGCCAGTCGATTTTTTTAATGAACCGTCTGATCTATAAGGAACGGGCAGATGGCCTTCGTCTACCTCCCGCCAGTCACTGTTGACGATCTTTCTCGAACCGCCAGCGACCACCGGCCCAGACCCCTGCCTCCGCCGCCCCACCCTCCCATCGACCTCACACCACCGCCGTGCTTGGCAGCGCCCCCAGGCCATCCCTTTAATCCCGGCCGACCTCCAGATCAGGCGCCAATAGCTCTAGGCCGCACACGCCCCTAAGATAAACACCAAGGCACTGCTTCCCCGACACAATAGGCGTACTAGCGCCTGTTACGCCGGGGAATGCTTCCCTTAATTGGGAATCAACTGGCCAGAAATTGAAATTCAGGGGGGCGACGGACCTCTAGCTAAGGTGAAATAGTATATGAGGAGAAACCTTGTGCATCATGAGTTACTAGGAACATCTAGTATCAGGAAGAAGCGGTCAACTAGTGTCTTCTATGGGATGAATACCGTGCAAGCAGAGACGTAAGATTTGCATGAATAAGGGAAGAGGAGTACCTTTTTCGGTTGCCGGTGTGGTCACCTCCACATGTCGCGCCGATCTTCTTCTTTTTACAGGGGAAACCGATGTTCTGGAGGGCACAGGCTTGGTCGAACCCATGGCCAAATTGTTGACTATGTTGCCGTGGCCGTATGTCGGTGGAGGGGAAGCAGATCCGAGGCAGTGAAGGACGGCGTAGCAGGAACAGCTCCGGTGCAGTGTAGGGTGGCGAAGTTGGAGCGGCAGCGGTGAGGCGCAGGACGGCGTGGTTGAACTAGCTCGGGTACGGACGGCTTGGCCTCAACTTCAACTACTAGCCGTGGAGGGCATTGCGGTTGAGGTTACGGTGGACGACGACGTTGGGGTATCAGCTCCGGCGTGATGGAGGATGGCGGCGGTTGATGGGTGGGATGGGGTGGCGGACGGAGGACGCCGGGGTTTCGCGGCTGGTGGAGAGGTAGTTTTGGCGCCCATGGAGTACGAATTGGGAATCAGACGGGTGGGGGGAACCATGTTTCGCTCTGGGACGCGCTTGTTTTTGGCTTTTTTGAACAGAAGATGGGACGCGCTTGTTTGAAATTTGGGGAAAGTACAAACTTTGCCCCCTCTTAAATTTCAAACCTACTGCGGGTCGGGGGTAGGATGGTAATCCCAGGTGTCCCAAATAGTGGGCGGGAGCGATTTCGGCCGCGCGCGTGTGTGCTTAGGTGGCCATTGTGTATGAATGTTTTTCGGATGCGGTTGCGTGGCCGGTAGGTTTAGACCTTTGGACGTCGGGCCGGTAGGTTTCACGGGTCGGAGTTATTAGAAAAGTACTTTCCTTGTACTACCAAACATTGGTCTCGCGCGGTTTCGGGCGAGTAGAGGCTCTTTTGGAGCTTCGTTGAAATTTTGAAACACAAGCATTCATGTTTAGAGTACTCTTGAGCTATGAGGATTGACCTAAATAGACAACGTTATATTTGACCTTGTATGTTTCAAAACCTCATTAAATTATCCGCTTCTTTTTGAAATTTTGACACTTGAAAATCCTATAACTACGATTATTTTGGAATGGAGGAGCTAAATTTGAATCTATTTTGTACACGACTACATATGCTATTATGTACAAAATCAGAGAAAAGATTGGTGCCCCCATAATTTAGGTATGGTTTACAAATGCCATGATATCAAATTCAAATAATTGAATGGACTTCATGTTGAATTCGATTTTTTTAAACCACCTTAAGTTGAATTCAAATGTATGCTAGTTCATATGTAGCTATTTATAATGTCCATTGTGTAACTTTCGTATGTATAATGTGCTTTACACACACAACATGAACTATACTCACGTTTATATTCGATTTCTAAAGCGATGCATTGTCTGGAGTTCAAAATACTAACTATGTGGACCAATTATGTCGAATAATAACATAGACATGCTCAAATTCAATAGAATCTAGATGTCTGATGGATCAATGACCGCTCCTTACGCGAATTGCAAATGTCATGATCCCATCCTAATATTTGGATACAATTTATATCTTTAATCAATGTGTAGAGCAGTCTTTTACGTGTAGTTTCACTCTCCATCGGTGGTCTCTCACACATGCTCACACACTCTCTCCTGAGGTGTCTTTCTCGCACACATGCTCTAGATATAACCCTCCCTCCCTCTCGTAACCATTTACAATTGTTTTCACTAACCTTTATCACAAGCACTCTTCCTCTCGCAAACATACACACGCACAATCCTCATCGACCCTTTCTATATACATGGACCTGCCTACGTGTCTCATGTATGCACATTATCTTTACGCCTGTCTCTCGCGCATTGTCTCATACCTCTCTTCCTAATCGACGAGTATGATTCTAGCAGAGCATTTTGTAGGATGCCCCTTAAAGTTAGGTTGGATGAATAGTAATATCAGAGATAAAGGGGTTACCTTAGTCCGAGAACCTAGGGTTACAAATCCTATCCGGCTTTGTCAGTGGACACAGAGTCCTTCACAATTCTGCTATCTTTGTCTTGTACGACTAGTCATCCATGGGTCTTCCTAAATGCGTCACGGGCCGACCAATGTGGCGCAGGACGGAACCGAACGAAGGGCCTCACCTCGACCCACCGGACCTCACACAGCGACACATCCTCTGCCCCCACGTCTCATTATCTTCTCACACCCACACATACCAACACAAACACCACACACACACAGAAAATTTCTCCTGGTGCCTCTATTCCCTCCCCCTTGCATATACACACTCAAGGGAATGGAATCTCTTGTCGTGATGTCATATTCGTCTCTCTCTCTCTAGACCACTCTCATTTCTCGTGCTATCTCTCCCACGCCCCCCCCGTCGGCCCCTCTATCCATGCCTCTCTCGAATACGTAATACACACACATACCTCTCTAGGCCATGCCAATTGCATCAACTACACATTCACACATGTTACATCACGTACCCCATTGATCTAAAAAGCCCTCTCTTCACGTTTATTTCGCATACAACATTCCTTTTGCATAAAGTGTGGCCAAAAAATTATTTTAGAGTTTCTACATATATACAACATTACAAAGATATATGGAGGAGTACGAACGCTAATTTGCATTGCATGGTGACCACAATGATATTTATTCCGCACTGTGAATTTGTATATTTTTATACTATATACAAAGTTAGTCATAATAAAGAGAAACGAAGAGCATCTCTCTCTCCATCGCATACCCCTCTGTACGCCCCTTTCACGTATGCACACAAAACTATCTCCAGGTCCTCTAAAAGTAAGCCCCCAGAAAATTCACGCATGTTTCATCTTTCTCTCGCGATATATGCAATGACGATCATTGTATTTGAAGCGAAAGAACGATACGTACATTGGACTTCAGAATCCACTCATTACGGTCACCATTTACGTTTAGTGGTTATTATACAGTCACGGGCTCACCGTACAACTTTGTATTTGCTCATGACATGACTAGTTGACCAGTTAAACGCTCCACGTGGCACCTCTAGTGTTGCATCACATTATCTCACTACCATCGTGCCCACCTGTCGACTTGTATCTACTCTACATCTACACTCTTATAAAATACACTCTTATAAAAAATAGAGTTGGTGATGATGGTGTGCCTACCATCCTGCAATATAGGCTGTCCGATTTATATATGACGGATAGGAAAGAAACTATGGTAATTTTGCAAAAAGGTACCCACACACCTCTCCACATTTGCAAATAAGGCCTTCCCTCGTTCATCCTTTTCTCTCACAAGATAAACAAGTCATACAAATGCATCTTGATGTTACGTGCAACGCACGGGCATCTTGCTAGTAAGAATGAAAACAAATGATAAAAATATATTTGGACGATGGTTCGAAGTCATGATCGCGGGCACAGCGGACAAGGTGGCCTTGTATTGGTATGATGAGCCGTCTGTTTTAACACACAGGAGCTGGTGTGGTGATTATACACACACGCACGCATGCACATGAACTGCATCCACGCAACACTCACACAAACACATGCACCCACGCACGCACGCAACACTCACACGTACACATGCAACCACGCACGCACGCAACACTCACACGCACACACACACGCATGCATGCACACACCAGTACACCACACGACCAACACACACTCTCACGCTCAAGTGCTCAACCTACATGTGCATGCGCACACATCAGGCCCTGATAGACACATACACAACCAGGTGATTCCCGCGCACGGGTTGGAGCCTTGTCGCGCCTGCGTAAATTTGTGTTTATTTGACCTTTTGCCTATGCGAACTGACAGGTGGGACCCACAAGGAACGTGGTCAATTTAACTAGTCAACATGGCGCCACGCGGACTATTTGGCCGGTCAACAGAGTGCAATCCGATGCTGAACTGTGAGCAAGTGACCGTATAATCACCGCAAAACGTATATAGTGACCGTAATCAGCTTATTCTGAAGTTCGATGACCGTATTATGCTTTTCTCTCTGTAGGCCCTCCAAAGCTACATCTCTACATGTTCTCGCATGTTACATCTAAGAACTATGCAATACAGCACTACTACTACACTCTAACACAATAAATCATATGTGTTTTTAGTTTTACTAGATATCATATTGTTACTTATAATTATTCAGTTTGCATACATTAAAATTGCCTTTGAAATGTATGGCCAGTATCATCTACCGCGCGGGAAAAATCCCTCCCTTTCCTGTTTAATCGGGTTTGTATTGATGGATCGTGCGAAAAAGCAAAACTATAGCACTATACAGTGCAAGTGACAGTTCACTGGGCCATCGTGTCGTCTACTCCTCCGTCGTAAGAGTGGAGCGCTCGCTTTCATAAATCTTCTAGTCCCTTTCACCGACATGTGGGACATCAAGCTACCGGGTCCACGTGCCATACCGGAATACAGTGCAGAGCAGCCGGGGTGAAGCACCCCAGTCATGGCGCCGGCATAGTGATGAGCAATGAGGCGTCAAATCACAAAGTTGCACCTTTCCCGCAGTTAAGTTGGAGGGATGAAGCAACCATCATTTCACTCGTTGCTGAATCCGCTTTTCCCTCATCTTCTTCAACTTAACCATGTGTTGCTTCTGCCGTTGTTCTGCCTCATGTGGGACGCGGATCGGCTTGGTAAAGCACTGACACGTGGACTGCATGTTAGCAAACCGCCAGGACAACGTCCTCCGAAAATAAGAAGCCTAATCCTAGACTTACAAAGGGCTACGTAGCTGCTATGTATACTTTCCATCTAATCTATATATGACCCCCTAATTTTCAGGTGGGGTGGGCCTAATCCTCTCCTTTAATCCAATCAAATAGTCCCACATCACATCAGTTCGTAACTTTACGTAAACCATTACGTGGATGTAGCATTGCTCAAATAAGAAACCTCCCCCGCCATCCGCGCGGAAAAATCACCTCCCTTTTACTAATCTTAATTCTATAATTTTTTAGATCAATATAATTGAGATTTGTATAGATAGCACATAGGAGCAAAACCAAGTGGTACGGTTAAGGGCATCCACAATGTGTAGCCAAATGTGAAAATAGCTTTTGGCATCGTGGGAACCATTGTGGACGGTGTTGCCAAAGCCAAAAAGATGGAATTGAAGCTCCCTGGTTGATTGATTGAAGGAATAGAAAAATGCAACGTCTCTCCTCTTTATCCCATGCTTGGACGCATGTAGTACAATATAGAGCACAGAGTCTACTCCCCTGTCCCTTCTATCACAAATCACAAAGCAGTGAGGCGTCAAATCACAAAAGCACGGACGAAGCAACCATCATTTCACTGTTCGCCGACTCCGCTTCTCCATCGTCTTCTTCGAGAAACCATCTCACCGCACTAGTACTCCTAGTAGTACTAGTAAAGGACTTCCTGGATGCAAATAATGTTGTCTTGGCTTGCAGGCGGCACTTGCGAACGACTTACCGTGGTCTCCCTCAATGGTGTTCTCCGTCGAACGCACTTCGCCAAACCACCCAAAAAAAGATATCGTCGACGTCACCACAATGGGGAGGGAATTCAAATATAGTTACTACCTCCATTTTTTGTACACAAGGCCAGTATATCAAAATTACAATTTGCAAAGGGCCACTAACACTAATCGAGTCAAAATTGATGGGGTTAGCAACCAAGGACATTAATATCCCTTGCTGCGGAAGTGAGAAGGTTGGTTTGCATGGCGTTGCATTAATCAAGCAATGAGGAGTGAGATGGTTAGCTCTTTGGTCTTTGGAGAAAAAATACGCAATAATTGACACGTGAAACAAGGATTTACATCGATTAAATCCCGCGAAGGAAAACCCCACCTTTCTTTTTTAACACTAGTACTCCTAGTACGTACATACTTATCCTGTTTGGGTATAGGCCTTGCATTGCCAAACTTCGCCACACATTTTTGCCAAGCTTGCCTAAAGTTTTCAAAATGAGAAGGAGGTACACTTGCGCACGGTTGTCGCAGTCGCACCGCGCCCTCACACGGTCACTCCTGCATGCCGCGGTCGCACCGCACCCTCACACAGTCGCTTCTACACGCCGCAAACCCAACCAAGGGAATGCACCCTCACTGACACGTGTTGTCGCATGTGAACAAACCAAACTCAGCCATCTTGTCGCTGACACATATTTTTCGTTCATAGAGTATGTTTATCCAACCGCATGTTGGGGAGTATCCGTACGGCCCGTGCGGTGGTCTGTTGGGGAAGAAGAAGAGGTGAGGAAGAAGGAAAGAAGGGTTAGGAGACGTAGGATATTCATCCAACCGCCTGAAATGGTAGACTGACCCAAGTCAGGCGACTTGGATAACAAATATATGTTTTTACACAGCAAAAGATCCATAAAAACAACAACATAAAGAAAAAACTATCACTGCTTGCGGAAAGAGACGGCCTTGTCGTCTTTGGCTGCCGGCGCGAACCAGCCATCGATGTCGACGTGTGTCTCCGCACCGTGGTTGTCCTCGGCCTCCAGCTACTCATTCAAGCGGAGCGTGCGGGCGCTCTGCACGGACGAGAGCACAGCCCGGTTCAAGTCGAGGACGTCCGGTTCCGAGTGCAGGAGGGCCTCGATGGCAGCGGCATCCGCGCGCTCCGCGTCGAGTCGAGTCTCCGCCGCCCGGTTCAAGCCCAGGACATCCTGTTCCACCTGCATGAGGGCGTCGATGAGAGCGGAATCCGCGCGCTCTGCGTCGAGTCGAGCCTCTGCTGCCCGGTTCAAGTCCAGGACATCCGTTTCCTCCTGCAGGAGGACTTCGATCGCAGCGGCATCCGCGCGCTCCGCCTCAAGTTGAGCCTCCGCCGCCCGATTCACATCCACGACCTCCGGTTCCGCCTGCAGGAGAGCCTCGATGGCAGCGGCATGCGCGCGCTCCGCGTCGAGTTGAGCCTCTGCCTTCCAGTCCTCCTTTAGTATTGCCATGTTGAACCTCTGGTTCGCCTGCACCATGGGGGACTCGGACGCCGGCACGAAGTCGACGTCCATCGTCTCATACCCATCAGGGGCCTTCTGCGCCGCGACCTCTGCCATGAACATTGGATCAGCTTCCTCCTCCTCGTAGCTTGGCTCCAGAGAACTCGGGGATTGGCCCGCCGCGAAGCGAGCTTGGGAACGGAGGTCTGTGGCGCCGACCGCCGCCGCGATTTCTGCGCGGCGCTCCGGCGTCAGCATCTTGTAGTAAGTGATCTTGCGGCGCACCATGGCTTTCCGGCGAACTAGGGGACGCTTGGTGTGGGCTAGGGGATCGAAAGGTGGGGGAATGGGCTGGAGATTTGGTGTGGTTTTAGGGCAGTGGCTGGCATAGGCCGAGCAGCGAAGGTTCTGGTGTGAATACTGGTTCCGGTGACGACCGGTCAATCGGTTTTGACTATACATCGCTCTTGTCGCGTTCGCGTTGCAGCCCGGCACGTTGGACCCTCCACGTCGCTCACCGAATGGAACGCGCTTCGTCTTGCATTTTCGCTCGCTTGTGGGACCGCAGTTGAGAGCAAACCGACGTCCCTCCCCCTCCCCGCCCATGTCATTTATTATACCACCCTTCCCTCCGTTTTATGCGGAGTAAATAAAAACAGAGGGAGTATACTACGGATGAGGATCCACTGACGTGGCCGAACCCATTGAGTAACTGACATGAGGGGCCTAGAAAGCATGGGGTCCGCTAGTAAGTGACCGAAAGGGAGGGTAAAGTAGGGATACCTACGTCAGAGGATCCACTTCCACTATACTACGTTGACCAAATGTTAGAGTAATAATATATGACATGCAACTTACACAAAGCATACAGGGTCTAATGCGTTTTTCAAGGCTAACTTTGACCAAATGTTAGAGTAATAATATATGACATGCAACTTACACAAAGCATACAGTCAAATTTGTATGTGAAAGGAGTTTCCAATGATATAATTTTCACATTATACATCTCATGTACTATTAATCTTGTCAATATTCAAATTGGAAACCATCTCGAGTACAAATCTAGGAGTACGTATGAATCAAACAATATTGATTGGGCGTTGTTGAATGTTGATACCTTTTTGATCAAAGTAGAGATACTTTGACTACACATAAAACTTATATGTAAACTAGAAAGGATAGGAGGGAGTATATTGTACGTTCAAAAACGAAATGAACATTGAATACCCTTTATATATGGTTTGCGGATGCTATGATCACCGGTTCAAAATTTTGAATCCGCCTTACGTATCACGTGCCCCCACTCGTTCCCTCTCGATTTCATCTCAGGGTCCGGAGATCTATTGAAAGAGGACTAGGGTGGGTACATGTGAATGATACTCGGTGGAATGTTCAAATGAGGCATGCGGGAGGATGGACACGACTGGAGGGCAACATGATCGATGGAGAAGAGGGTTGTAGAGGAATGAGAAATAAGCAAACACCACATGATTATACTTGAACGGCTCAAATAAATAATAAGTTGTCTCGCTTGGCCTACATAGTGAAAGGCCTAATGCGCAACACGGAGCACTGACGCTCGAATATGGCCGGGAAAACAGGGAAACCGACATGTGGGGCACACCCGTCGGGACGACGTAGCGCAGACTAGTCCAATGGAGGAGCTGGCCCACGACCTCCTCGCCACCGACAACCGTTCATGTGGGTCGTTGGGGCCAACAACGGGGCGCAGCTCCAGCACCGCCTCTGGACACGGCGACCGTGGTGAGCGACACGCTCATATCATCGCTAGACACGGTCGGTTTCAGTGTGCCGAGGGTGGCATTAGTGCTGTGGCACGACCAATGGTATGTTTGGTTTGTGCCCAAGGTTGCCCCATCAAAGCATTGGGTAGCCAAAATTTTGGTTGAGGTATTGGTTGCCTATGATTTGGCCGACATTGGCAAGAAAAATGAACTAGAGTTGGCTAGAGTTCATTGGCATGCCAAAGAAATGGCAACCATCCAAACAAAGACCAATCTTTGGGTCATGACCAAAATTTTGGTTGAGGTATTGGTTGCCCATGTTTTGGCCGCCATTGGCAAGAAACATGAACTAGAGTTGGCTAGAGTTCATTGGCATTCCAAAAAATGGCAACCATCCAAACAAAGACCAATCTTTGGGTCATGACCAAACTTTTGGTATGGTGCACTTTGGCCACAATCCGAACACACCCCAACACCCGGCTCGTCGAGGATGCACGGGGCGCCGCGACGCGTCCGTGGAGTGGTGTAGCACGGCCAACTACATCCTCTGGACCTGAGACCATGCCGGGTCGTCTTGCTTTTTCAATGACATGTGGGGATCGCATGTGAGCAAAGGGCATCTCCAACATTGCCACGACCGCAACTGACTACCCTGGCACACCAAAACCCTCGTCCCTCACGCCATCGCGCGGTGCGTTCCCAGCTGGCGCCAGCTGCCTGCATTCATGTCATCCATTCGTATGTCGTTGTTAAGAGGCTCGGTGCCCGAGGAACCAACTCCGGCAACTTAATGACGCACCCGGACGCTTGGCCTCACCAAAATGCGCTACTTAAAGCGGCAACGCCCAGCTAACTTCCACACCATAGCGCATCGTCCTCCTACCTGGCACTGCATCCGCCATGACCACAAGTGCGAACGCTCTGCAGAAGAGCTTGTCTTCGGGGATGAAGGTCGAGGTCGCCGCCCTCGCTCAAGTCGCCTCTCGCGATGCAATAGCGGCGTAGCCGGACGCGGACGCGACCGCACAAGCAGTGGCCACGCTGGCGGCCGACGACGGGAGCACCGTCAGCCACGCGTCCTACTTGCCGCCGTCCAACGTCCGGCACCACCGAGGTCGGGGACTCCTCCAAGGATGAGTAGGGCATGGGAGGCGGCAGGGCATGGTGTGCCAACTGGCCGGTCCGTATCCCGTGTTCTACTCTTCCTCGCCGGAGACCGCACCTTCACTTCACGGGTCTTGAACCCTGCCCCCGTACATAGAGATCGCAGATGGAGGACGTCGGTCGCCGCCGTAGAATAGGTTTAGGGTCGGGTTTCTTTTATTTTTCTGTCCTATAAAAGTTCGAAATGTAATGAAAATCTGTCGTGTTTGCATTAATCTCGGCCGGTGTATATGAGCTTTCACAATAATATACATATTGTAGGAGTACTAGCAAGATGCCCGTGCGTTGCACGGAAGATCAAGATCTTGTGGGAGAAAAGGATGAACGAGGGAAAGCCTTATCTGCAAATGTGGAGAGGAGTGCGGGTAAATTGTCATAGTTTCCTTCCTATCCGTTAGATATAGATCAGACGGCCTATATTGCAGGATGACAGGCACACCATCATCACCAACCTTGCTTTTTATTGAACCGAGACAAATCTAACATGTGAAGTAAAATAAACACATAGGGTCTATACATACACAAATTATCTTAGGCACTCCAATAGTACGTCCACTACACATTCACGCATTTCACATCTTTCAACATCTACGGGAACCTACGAAAGGGTTAACGTAAATTGCCTCTCTCTCTCTCCTCCCCTGATTTTCATGGTGGTGGGCCCCTCCCTCCCCCCAATCTACAATCAACAGCTCAAATGTTTCACATTACGTTAATTACGTAACTGGGATTACGTAGGTGTAGCATTACTCGTCCTAAAAACCCAACTAAGCCAACCTCCCAGCATATCGCGCGGGAAAAGACCCGACTGCGTCGTTTTAGTCAGGATTACCGGATTACTAGTAGTAGTATCGATGGATCGCGCGAAGCAACAATTTTTTTTGAGGGAGCAAAGCACCTAGTTTAAAAGGAAAAAAGGCGGTACACTCACAGCACTCCTGTCGTGGTCGCATTGCACCCCACACATGTTCGGTCCTGCACACGGCTCACGTAAATGGAACGCGCTTCGTCTTGCCTCTTCACTAACACGTGGGACTACACTTGCCAAACTCCCCCTGCCCACCGCGCGAAAATCCTCCCCCCCACACCCAAAAATTCCCCCCAAATCCGATTCAACCGCCCTTCGGCCAACTAGCCAATAATATTCCCCAAACCCTCGTCCCCCCCGTCCCCCTCCACTCCATTCGCTCTGCCAAAGCCGCCCTCCCCACTGCACCGATACATCGGCGCCGAGGTTAGGCGATCCTCTCGCTCCCACGGTACGCTCTCGTAGACTGCCGTCCTCTAACCGTGCCGCCACCTCTGGCTACGTTCTTGTGGAGGCGCACGACGGTCAGCGCCACCACCGCTGGCGACGTTCGTGTGGAGATGCACGGCGGTCAGCTTCTCCCACGGTACGCACATTCTAGACTGAGGCCCCGTTCATGTCGGTGTAGCGCTGAATGTTAGCTGATAGACGCTGTTAATCTCACTATTTGCCGAAGTAGTTTACTGTCAATATGCTCTGCTTAAGAAGCTTCCTTGCCCTGTTCTGCACTCAATCTGCTTAGCTGATATGGCATGCCAAGGCCGATTAGTTGCTAAAATATCCTGCCATATATTTATTGTGACGTAGATTGCCATGGTCTAGTAGCCAATCTATTAGGTGAAATAGCTCTACACCGTTTTATACTCGATCTTTGTTGCTGCGATGGCCTTCGATAGTTCGATGGCTGTGTGCTCGGCCTCATTGACTGTTGAAATAGCCTGCCATAATTTGGCACTCAAATCTGTTTGCTGAATTAGCTTTACATATATTTTGTTACTTAGATCTGCTCGTCCAAATATCTTGCCATAGCTTTAGACATCGACCTAGGTATTTTTTTCTGGACTTCATAAAAAAGCATGTATGTTTTTCCTGTAATATCTAGTAGAAGAACTAATTTGTATGTCTAACAGATGGACAGGACTTGGATAACTTCTGCTCAAAGATTCTCCGCTACATGTGTCGAGGGGGTTGAAAACTTCATGAACTTTATCAGAGCTGAGTACGGTGGTCTGAAATCAGATGTGCTCTGCCCGTGTAGCAGTTGTATGAATTCAGTTACAAGACCCCAGTCAACTGTGCAAAATCATCTACACTTTTATGGGATGTCGGTCACATATACTAGGTGGGTTCATCATGGTGAAGCTGTGAACGTCAATGTTATTGACTACGTGGAAGCAGCAGATCACCATCTTGATCTGCCTGATGCTCAGGTGGAAGAGGAGGAGGAGGTGGTGGTGGCGGAGCCAGTGAGTTTGACCAACATTGAAACAATGCTACAAAATGCTCGTGCATTCCGTGAACTTTCACCTGCAGAAGAAAAACGGTGGGCCCGCATGTTGGAACAATGCAACGTTGCTGTCATCCCAGGAAATAAGCTGTCAGTATTCTCAGCTATGGTCACCGTTCTTCAGGTGAAGACATCTGAGCGGATGACCAACAAATCATTCGATGCAATGTTGGTTGCTTTTCGCAAATCTTTCCCAGATGCGTCTGAGCTGCCACACACCTACAGTAAAATGAAGAATTTCCTTCGTGCAGTTGGAATTGGATATGATATGATCCATGTTTGTAAGAATAATTGTGTTCTGTTCCGGAAGGATTATGCCAACTTAAGTGAATGCCCGAAATGCAAATCATCAAGATGGAAAGATGGCGATGCTGTGAAGAGGATTCCTCATAATGTTCTGAGACATTTTCCAATTACACCAAGATTGCAGAGGTTGTTTCATGATGCTGAAACAAGAGAGGATGTACTGTAGCATTCTAGGAACCAGGAGTACAGAGATCAGAATGTAATGAGCCATCCATCTCATGGTAGTGAGTGAAAAAGCTTCAATGATAAACACAAAGAGTTTGTTGCTGACCCGAGAAACATTAGACTTGGCTTAGCTTCAGATGGATTTAACCCATTTGGCCACCAGAGTGCCACATATAGCATGTGGCCAGTGCTTGTTATCCCTTACAACATGCCTCCAAATGTCTGCACCAAAGAATCAAACTACATGATGGCCGTGCTCATCCCAAGTCCAAAAAGTCCTGGAAAGGATTTTGATTTGTTCATGGAGCCTCTTGTGGAGGAACGTCAACAACTATGGAAGGGTGTTCTCACTCGAGACCTATATAGAAGCCCACCAGCTGATTTCTTTCTGCATGCTGTTATAATTTGGTGCATCCATGATTATCCGGCTTTGGGCACTATGTCAGGCCGAACGGCACATGGTTACAACGCATGTGTTTGCTGTGACAGGAATCCGCTGTCATACGCAATACTTAGTAAGATCTATTACATTAGACACAGACGTTTCCTTGCCAAGGACAAGCCGCATCCTAGAAAATACAGAAGACATGTGTTCAATGCAAAGCATGAAAACCGTGATGCACCAAAGAGGCTCACCGCCGATGAGTTGCAAGTGGAATTAGAGAAGGTCAGACATATTACACCAGAAAACCATCCTGGTAATGGTAGCGGGAAAAGGAAGCGTGGCAAGGTAGAAGAGAGATTATTGTTTACCCGCAGGTCCACTTTGTGGGACTTGGAGTATTGGAAATATTTGGATCTGCGACATAATCTTAATGTGATGCACATCGAGAAAAATATATGTGACAGCATTATCGGCACACTTCTTAATATTGGAGGCAAGACAAAAGATACCTTAAAATAAAGAATTGATTTGACACACCTGGGTATCAGAAAGGATTTGCAGGTGCAAGATGAAGGTAAACCATGGGATATGGCACCAGCTGTGTATGTCTTGGAGAAGGTAAAAAGAAAAGAATTCTGCGAGGTCCTGTCACGTGTGAGATTCCCACATGGATTTGCTTCCAACCCTGAAAGGAGAGTCAGTGCGGATGGAAACAAGGTACAAGGGTTGAAAACTCATGACTGCCACGTCCTACTTCAAAGGGTTTTACCTGTTATCCTTAGAGGATTGGGCCGCCCTGACTTATACAGAGCAGTTGCAGAGTTGGGACAATTCTTCAGGGAACTCTGCAGTAGGAATATCAGGATAGATGCTTTGGAGCGTCTTAGAGACAAGATTCCAACTATCCTATGCGACCTTGAGAAGATATATCCTCCAGCCTTCTTTGATGTGATGGTGCATTTGGCTATTCATCTACCTGATGAGGCACTACTTAGAGGTCCAGTACAGTATGGCTGGATGTACCCTATTGAAAGGCGGCTAGGCACTTTCAAGGGCTATGTTAGGAACAGAGCTAGACCCGAGGGTTCCACTGCAGAGGCCTACATTGCTACAGAAGCGTTGACGTTCTACTCAAAATACATGGAAACAACTGATCAGCTTAGCAAAGAGGTGGGTGAAGACAATCCCGGGCTCAATGTTTTCGATTATTATGTTCGAGTTATAGGGAAGAGTCGACAAGAGGACAAACCTAAAGATTTGGACAAAATGGTTTGGTATGTGTTGAATAACTGTCCTGAGATACTACCTTATATCAAGTAAGTGCAGTACTGTAGCTTATACCTCGTAATCTACTAAACTTGCAGCACATTTTTATATATTTAGATGTTTGACGCGATCACTATGTTGTGCAGCATCTACAAAGAGGAGTTACTGCCGCAAAATCCAAGAAACATTGACAAACTGGTTATGGCAGGATTTGCGAAATGGTTCAAGAACCATGTAAGCTTTTGAAGTGCACTGTCAATTTTTTAATATATTGAGTACATAAGATGATCAGCTTGTCTATTTTATAACCATAGGTTAAGAAGATGCGGGAGGATGGGCAGGCAGTTGATGATGCCCTTTACTCACTAGCAATGGGTCCTGATACTCGGGTAAGACATTAGGAATCTTGCGTTGTTGGAGATGTGTGCTACAACACCCTTGCACGAGACGAAGGCAGGAAGACATATAACAGTGCCATCATGAGCACGGATACTTATAACAAAGAGACAACTGAAATGTATGCTAACATAACAGACATTGTTCAGTTGCAGTATATCTCCAGTTTCGAGGATCATTGGTGTGTGGTTCTGTTGTGCTGTCGTTGGTATAACCTGTTTTCCAGGATCGCAAAACCCAGAGCTGATGATTATTTCAAATCCATCAATGTCAAGGCGGCGTACCAGACCAACGAGCCTTTTATTTTGGCAAATCAAGCAACACAGATATTTTTCTTGGAAGACACATTTGCACGTAGCGATGACTGGAGAGTATTGCAAAGGTTTGAGCAGAGGATTTTGTTTAATGAAGTTGCACAACAAGATGATGCTTACACTGCTCCTGATGTACAAGATAACACAGATGTTCCTAATATCTTTGAGAACCATCACGTCAATGATGCCGACGAAAAGATTGCCTGTCGCGCTGTGGACATACAAGAGTTGATCAAGAAGAAGCCAACGTTTGAGGACGTTGTGGACGAAGAAGAAGATGACACCGTGGGGAATTACGATTCAGACTGATACACATGGTGAAGATGTTGACACTGCTGCTGCGGATTATGATTACATTGCTTTTGTCGTATTTGCCTATCAGAAGACGTTTTTTATCTACTATGTGAAATTGTGTTTGCTATGACAACTGAAACCTGATGAACATGTTGTTTAGTATTTTGTTGTGAGAACATCACTTGTTATGTATGCTGATTTGTGTTTGGTGGTTGTATGACAACTAAAACATGATGACATTGTTGTTTAGTTGTACTCATATTTGGCTGTGAAACTTGAATTTGATGACATAGTTTGCTGTTGGACTGCAATTTGCTCGATGTCTTCGAATGAGAACAAAGCTGACCCGATAGGGCCTCTGCTATTTATTTATATGAGAAAAAGGTGATACCCCCTGATTTCCGTTAATAGAAATCATTAGATGTTCACAACACTACGCCCAGCCTGCTACACAAATTTCATTCATTACTAGATTCAACAAAGTGCTCATGTCGTAGCCACTGAATACATCACGAGTGCTACATACACTGCAAATAAAGAGACAATCATCCTACAGAGCACATCGATTTTGCCCATTATCTTCACAACTTCTTTCATCTCCTCATTGCTGTCAAGGCCGTTCAACAGCTGTTGCTTGGCCATGATCAGAGGAACTGCATCTTTAACCTTCTGCTCTGCATCTTCCTCTTCTGTCGTTCCTTCAGTTACTTGTCCAACACCCCAACCTGCTGGTATTGGGATTCCTCGGCTAACCAAATAATCAGCGTAGTTGCATTCCCCCACATCAGCAACTTCCCAGAAATACAAATCACACGAATCTTCCCTTTTCTGCGCGAATCAAATTGGAAGATCATCAACCAAACAATTAAAAAAATCAGCAACTGAAAGCAGCAGAACAACACTTAAGCAAATTATTACCCCATGATTCGGGCATTTGTAGAAGACTCGTCCAGGGTTGCGGATTGTGGTTGCGACGCGATGGATGTAACACCCCGGATGTAATTTACCTTATATGTACTCCAACTCTTGCCGTTTCCGGCGCTAAGTTATTTTATTTCCTCGGGTTCGGGTTTTTGTCTCCATGTGTTGTTGTCGTTGTCATGCATCTCATATCAGGTCATCATGTGCATTGCATTTGCATACGTGTCCGTCTCAGGCATCCGAGCATTTTCCCCGTTGTCCGTTTTGCATTCCGGCGCTCCTAGCTCCTCCGGTGGGCCTTTCTACATTCTTTTCGTGTGTGGGGGTTAAACATTTCCGGATTGGACTGAGACTTGCCAAGAGGCCTTGGTTTACTACCGGTAGACTGCCTGTCAAGTTTCGTACCATTTGGACTTCGTTTGATACTCCAACGGTTAACCGAGGGACCGAGAAGGCCTCGTGTGTGTTGCAGCCCAACACCCTTCCAATTTGGCCCAAAACCCACCAAAACCCTCTCCATCATCTAGAGCGTTCGATCACGATCGCGTGGCCAAAACTGCACCTCATTTGGACTCTCCTAGCCCCCTCTATGCCTATATAAAGACCTCCTTCCCCAAAAATCCGGGCGAAACCCTAACCACCTTCCCCTCTCCGCGCCGGACGTGTCCGTCCGCCGCCGGACACGCCGCGCCGCCGCCCGCGCCCAACCACAGGACGCCAAATGTCACCGCCAGCCGCCTCCCGCCGAAGCCCGCCGGGCCCAAGGCCGGCCCTCTCCGCCGCCAACCGGGCCGCGCCCTGCGCCCGCTCGCGCCGCCGCCTCCTTCGGCACCGGTCGCCCTACATCGTCGCGTCCCTCGCCGCTCCGCCGCGGCAAGCTCATCGCCGACCACCGCCTCCTCGTTCCGGCGCCGCCCCGACGCCGGCCAGATCAATATGCCATATGTTCATGTTGTTTCCTAGTGATCCGTGCCTCTTTTGAGGATGATCAGTAAGGATGATTTGTTAACATTGTGGTGCTCTATCCATCCATGTCTTTGTTTGCAATTATGGAGCATCCTAGCTTGAGTAAATCGAGCTCTACTTTTGCTATTTCGTAATTCCTGGCAGATTGTCTACTTGTTAGCGATTTTGCCGAGGATGTTGTTGTTGATCCGTGCATGCTATGTTGTTGTTCTTGCCATGTCTAGCTTATATAATATGTATTCTTGATGGGTGCATGCTTATTTTGTCATGCCTTGCTCTGTAGTGAGTGCATCGAGCTCATAAACATGCCTACTCGTTAACAGATTTGCATGTTCCAGTCTTTCACCAAGTGTGTAACCTGATTATGTTTTTGCCATGTTCACATGCTTGCAATTGTATTTTCTGTTCCCTTTTGGCTCAAGGTCACTAAGGGACTTTTGTTAAGCTCTTTGAGTAGCTTCATGCCATGCGTTTCTTTGCCATGTTAAGTTCCTGTAGCATATAGTTCTCATGCTTCGAAGTGTGCTACCTGATCTGAAATTCCAGACTAGTGTTAATTTCACTAAGTCTGAAACATGTTTATCATTTGCACTTTTGCCATGCTTGTTTGAACCTGTTAATGGATGTAGTGGCCGTAGCTCAGTGTTCATATTTTATCAAGAAATATGAGTGGATCCCTGCCATATATTTTGTTGCCATGTTTGAGTGCTGTAGCATGTTTAACTTGTTGCATTTAGATGGCTACTTGCTGTTTATCGCAGACCGGTGCCATATTTGTTTTGCTTGCCATTTCCAAACCGTGCATCCGATTCCTGTGATCTTTATATCGATTTCAACCGAAATCACCTCACCTTTCCAGTGACACTCTTGGATTTCCAAGTTGAGGCCAGGTTCATTCATTCCTTGTCAAATCTTGCATATGCATCACATATCGCATCCCGCATAGCATACCATATTTGCATCATGTTGTTTGAGCTTTGCACGTGGTTGATTGTGTTCCTTTTGCTTGTTTGTCTTGTTTGGGTAGAGCAGGGAGACGAGTTCGCTAATGAGGAGCCCATTGAGTTTGCTTTCGAGGATTCAGTCAACTCTGACAACTTTGCAGGCAAGATGATCATACCCTCGAAATCACTTCTATCTTTGCTTGCTAGATGCTCGCTCTTTTGCTATGCCTATGCTATGATGCCTACCACTTGCTTATCATGCCTCCCAAATTGCCATGTCAAACCTCTAACCCACCATGTCCTAGCAAACCGTTGATTGGCTATGTTACCGCTTTGCTCAACCCCTCTTATAGCGTTGCTAGTTGCAGGTGAAGATTGGAGACCGTTCCTTGTTGGAGCATTGGTTATTATTGGGATATCATTATATTATCTTGTTATCTTAATGCATCTATATACTTGGTAAAGGGTGGAAGGCTCAGCCTTTGTGCCTAGTGTTTTGTTCCACTCTTGCCGCCCTAGTTTCCGTCATATCGGTGTTATGTTCCCGGATTTTGCGTTCCTTACGCGGTTGGGTGATAATGGGAACCCCTTAACAGTTCACCTTGAATAAAACTCTTCCAGCAATGCCCAACATTGGTTTTACCATTTGCCACCTAGCCTTTTTCCCTTGGGTGTCGCGGACTCAAGGGTCATCTTTATTTTAACCCCCCCCCCTGGGCCAGTGCTTCTCTAAGTGTTGGTCCAACCGAGCGATGTCTGGGGCTACCAGGGGCAACTCTGGGCTGGCCTACCCGACATCTGGCTCATCTGAGTGTGCCCTGAGAACGAGATATGTGCAGCTCCTATCGGGATTTGTCGGCGCATTCAGGCGGTGTTGCTGGACTTGTTTTATCTTTGTCGAAGTGTCTTGTAGAACCGGGATGCTGAGTCTGATCGGAATGTTTCGGGAGAAGGTTTATCCTTCGTTGATCATGAGAGCTTGTGATGGGCTAAGTTAGGACTCCCCTGCAGGGATTTGAACTTTCGAAAGCCGTGCCCGCGGTTATGGGCAGATGGCAATTTGTTAATATCTGGTTGTAGATAACTTGAACCTTAACTTAATTAAAATGAATCAACTGCGTGTGTTACCGTGATGGTCTCTTCTCGGCGGAGTCCGGGAAGTGAACACGGTGTTGGAGTAATGTTTGCCATAGGTTGTTCTATAGTTCTTCGTTCGTGCTTTGCCTTCTCTTCTCGCTCTCTTTTGCGAACAGGTTAGCCACCATATATGCTAGTCGCTTGCTGCAGCTCCACATATTACCTTGCCTTTCCTATAAGCTTAAATAGTCTTGATCGCGAGGGTGCGAGATTGCTGAGTCCCCGTGGCTCACAGATTACTTCCAAACCAGATGCAGGGCCCGATGACTCTGTTCCAGATGATGCGCTTGAGCTCAAGTGGGAGTTCGATGAAGCCTCCTGTCGTTACTATGTGTCTTTCCCTGATGATCAGTAGTGGTACCCAGTTGGGCGATCGGGACCGTGTCACATGTTGGGGTTGATCTTTTATTTTGGTACCATAGTCGGACCATGAGTGATTGGATGATTGTAATGCTATTTATGAACCTTGTGTGACGTGGTGAGTGTAAGCGAACTATGTACCTGTCCCCTTATTATCTATTTACATGGGTTGTTGTGAAGATTACCTTACTTGCGACATTGCTTTCAATGCGGTTATGCCTCTAAGTCGTGCTCCGACACGTAGGAGATATAGCCGCATCGAGGGTGTTACAAGTTGGTAATCAGAGCCTTCCCCGACCTTAGGAGCCCCCACTGCTTGATCGAATTAGCGGACGAGTTGAGTCTAGAAAAATGTTTTGAGTCATTTAGGAATTATATATTGGAGAGTTTAGGAATTCTTTTTACTCCCCAGTCCCTTCATCGCTCTGGTAAGGCATCCTGACGTAGAGTTTTGACTCTTTCTCTTCTCAAATTTCACTAAAAAAAATTTAGGATCACGCGGGTATCTTGGAATCGTTCCGATCGATTTGTGACGAGAACATTGTTCTTGGTGCCTCCTGTCATTTAGGGGTTGTGGCAGTGTCCCGGGGAGTTGAGCTCCGAGGTGTTGTCGTCACAATTTTATCGTTGCAATTTTGGAATACCTAAGTTTAGTTCGCCGACATCGAAAATCTCTTTTATGCAGTTGTTGGTGAGATAACCTCGACGCCACCCAGTACTGGGGCGGGAGTTCGGGAGTATTGCCATAACTTGTATAACGGATGCTTTTCGAAGGTTGAGGTAGACAATTTCCGAAGTTTTTCTCGGTTATGTGTTGAAGGATGGATATAGCTGGATGTAGGATTTGCTAGATTTGGGTGAGATATTATGCTTCCCCTGTATCCCCAACACCTGATTGCATAACCGGAAAGGTTCGGGAGTTTCATAGGTGGGAATTCTTATAGCTCTAGTTCTTCTTCCACGGATATTTGGTTTGAGATTGGGTGATCCTTGCCGAATATTCGTTCTTGTTCCGTACCTTGTTGATTTTATTCCTCTACCTAAATTCTAAGTGGCTTCTCAATTTATGGATATGTGACCATTTCAATTGGAATGCATTCGTTCATTTTGTTCGGATGTGAAGACTATATGTTGCAATTTCTACCCGTTGGATTCAGCTTCAATTGTTGTCTATCAGTGTGCTAATGGATGTCAACCTTTTCAGGATGGCTCCTCCAACGCGCACGACTCCGAATCCTGATCCGCCACCACCACCTCCACCTCCGGAGGCATGGCAAGCTGTGATGGCCGCTACCAATGCAAACACGCAGCTGATCATGCAAATTCTTCAAGAGCGCAACCAAGCGAACCAAGGCAACCAAGGCAACAACCAGAATCACTTTGCTACACTCAACCAGTTCCTTGCTAACCAGCCAAAGACCTTCAGCAATTGCGTTGAGGCAACTGACGCTGATGATTGGCTCGTGGACTTGTGCAAGCATTTCGAGTATAGTAACGTCAGGCCTAAGGACTTTGTCAAGTTCGCTTCCTTCCAACTCAAAGACCAAGCTGCAGAATGGTTTCAGCAGTACAAAGATTCCAGAGGAGGCCATGTGATTACCTGGGATGAATTCCGTCAAGACTTCAAAGCTCATCATATTCCTCAGAGCGTGGTTGAAAGCAAGCGTGAGGAATTCCGCAGCCTGAAGCAAGGCTCTATGTCTGTCTATGACTACAACAAGATGTTTCAGAAGCTCGCCCACTTTGCTAAGCAGGACGTCCCTGACGAGAAGAGCATGATATACCAGTTCAGGGGTGGTCTCAGAGAAGAAATCCAGCTAGCTCTTGTTCTCTTTGAGCCCATGAGGTACGATGAGTTCTACAACATGGCATTGAAGCAAGAGGCTGCTCAACTGAAGTGTGATGCTTCCAAGAAGCAAGTCAGAGATGTTACTCCTTCTTCCTCTACTCAAGTGGCTAAGCAGCAGAAGTATTGGCTTCCTCCTCCTCCGTTCCGTCAGCCTTATCAACAGAAGAGCAAAGGTGGCAGTGGATCTTCCCACCCACCCAACCCTGGCTCTCAGAACAAGACTTCGTCTCAAGCTCCAAGATCGAGTGCTACCGTCCGCTTTCAGAGGTCACGTGCAACAAGTGCCAACAGAAGGTCACTACGCCAACAAATGCTTCAATCAGAGGCGTCTCCCTCCTCCTCCTCCTGTGAGATCGGCAAGTACAGCTATGGTCAAGCATAACCCCAAGTCTGCTAAGGTCAACTTGCTGAATGTAGCTCAGGCAGAGGACTCGTCAGATGTCATCATGGGTAACCTTCCTGTTAACGCTATTCCTGCAAAAGTTCTTTTTGACACTGGTGCATCGCATTGTTTCATCTCGAGACCATTTTTTTCTAAGCATGAGTTGCCTTTACAAAAATTACCTAGTCAGTTATCCGTTGTTTGTCCGGGTAAATTCATGAATGCAAGCGCTATGGCCCCGGATGTTACTATCACGTTGGGCGACTACAAGTTTCTATCCTCTCCAGTGGTCCTTGGTAACTCGGATATTGATCTTATTCTCGGAATGGATTGGCTTTCTAAGCACAAGGCGCATCTTGATTGTGCTGCCAGGCAGATTCAATTGACTCATTCGTCTGAGGATGTAATTGTCTTTGCCGCTCGTGATGATACAATCCGTCTGTTTTCTCTCAATGAGAAGGGTGAACTAGATGCCATCTCTCAAATTCCAGTCGTTTGCGAATATCAAGACGTCTTTTCAGAAGAGCTTCCAGGAATGCCTCCGCACCGGCCAGTTGAATTCATCATCGATCTTGAGCCTGGCACGGAACTTTTGCAAGCGTCCTTACAAGCTCGGACCTGAAGAGTTGAAGGAGCTGAAGAAGCAACTCGATATTCAAGAGCGAATGGGTCTCATCCGACCTAGTTCCTCTCCATGGGGTTGTGGAGTACTTTTTGTGAAGAAGAAGGATGGAACGGACCGACTTTGTGTTGACTACCGTCCGTTGAACAAGAAGACTATCAAGAACAAGTACCCACTTCCCAGCATCAACGAGCTGTTCGAACAACTCAAAGGTGCCCAAGTATTCTCCAAGCTTGATCTCCGTATGGGTTATCACCAGATTCGAATCCGTGAGCAAGATATTCCCAAGACGGCTTTCAGAACAAGCTATGGTTCATATGAATACACTGTCATGTCTTTTGGCCTCGTCAACGCTCCTCCGACTTTCTCTCGCATGATGAACTTCATCTTCAATGCCTACACAAATGACTTTGTTTTGGTCTATCTTGACGACATTCTGGTCTTTTCGAAGAACAAGGAAGATCATGCCAAGCACTTGCTTTGGTACTCGATAAGCTCAGGGAACATCAGTTCTACGCCAAGTTCTCAAAGTGCGAGTTTTGGCTCGATGAGGTTCTTTATCTTGGGCATATCATCTCTGCCAAGGGCATAGCGGTGAATCCTGAGAAGGTGTCTGCAATAGTGAATTGGGAACCACCTCAGAACGTGAAGCAACTCCGCAGCTTCCTCGGTCTCGCAAGCTACTGTCGAAGGTTCGTGGAGAAATTTTCAAAGATCGCGAAGCCTCTTTCAAACCTTCTCCAGAAGCACGTCAAGTACGTTTGGTCTCCGGAATGTGACATCGCTTTCAACACTTAGAAAGAGAAATTGGTCACTGCTCCAGTTCTGACTCCTCCTGATGAATCCAAACCATTCGAGGTCTTCTGCGATGCCTCGCTTCAAGGTCTTGGTGCAGTGTTGATGCAAGAGAAGAAAGTTGTGTCCTATACCTCTTGCCAGTTGAAGCCCAACGAGAAGAACTACCCCACTCATGACCTTGAGTTGGCGGCAGTTGTGCTTGCTCTTTTGACTTGGAGACATCTCTTATTGGGAAGAAAAGTGGACATCTTCACTGACCACAAGAGCCTCAAGTACATCTTCACTCAGCCTAATCTCAACCTCAGGCAGACTCGTTGGGTCGAAATGATTCAAGAGTATAATCCGAGTATCGAGTATACTCCACGAAAGGCCAATGTGATTGCTGATGCATTGAGCAGGAAGGCTTACTGCAATAGTCTGATTCTCAAGCCTTACCAACCCGAGCTTTGTGAAGCTTTCCGCAAACTCAATCTACAAGTTGTTCCTCAAGGTTTCCTCGCCAACCTTCAAGTCTCTCCTATCTTGGAAGAGCAGATTCGCGAGGCTCAACTTCTTGATTCTATGGTGAAGAAGGTGAAGATTGGGATTGCCAAGAGTCAACCCAAGTACAACTGCTATCGCCTTGATGACAAGGATACTCTCTTCTTCGAGGATCGTATTGTTGTGCCCAAAGGTGACCTTCGTAAAGTTATCATGAATGAGGCTCACAATTCACTCCTCTCCATCCACCCTGGGAGTACGAAGATGTATCAGGACCTCAAACAGGCTTATTGGTGGACTCGAATGAAGCGCGAGATTGCTCAGCTCATGAACGAATGTGATGTCTGCAGATGTAACACCCCGGATGTAACCTTCCCTATTTGTACTCCAACTCTTGCCGTTTCAGGCGTTAAGTTATATTTATTTCCTCGGGTTCGGGTCTTTGTCTCCTTGTGTTGTTGTCGTTGTCATGCATCTCATATCATGTCATCATGTGCATTGCATTTGCATACGTGTTCGTCTCATGCATTCGAGCTTTTTCCCTGTTGTCCGTTTTGCATTCCGGCGCTTCGTTCTCCTCCGGTGGTCATTTCTAGCCTTCTTTCATGTGTGGGGTTTAAACATTTCCGGATTGGACCGAGACTTGCCAAGCGGCCTTGGTTTACTACCGGTAGACCGCCTGTCAAGTTTCGTACCATTTGGACTTCGTTTGATACTCCAACAGTTAACCGAGGGACCGAAAAGGCCTCGTGTGTGTTGCAGCCCAACACCCCTCCAATTTGGCCCAAAACCCACCAAATTCTGCTTCATCATCTAGATCATTCGATCACGATCGCGTGGCCGAAAACCGCACCTCATTTGGACTCTCCTAGCTCCCTCTATGCCTATATATAGAACCCCTCCGTTTTCGGATCTCCTTCCTCCCCGAAACCCTAAAAAAATCCACCGCGCGCGCCGGACGTGTCCGTTCCGGCCGGACACGCCGCAGCCGCCGCCCGCAGCCAGTGGCAGTGCGCCACATGGCACCCGGCCGCCGCCGCCGCGGCCCGCCCAGGCCCATCGTGGGCCCTCTCTGCCGCCACTCGGGCCCGCGCCCCGCCGCCCGCGACCTGGCTCGCCCCGCCGCCTCCGCCGCTCGCAGCGCCGCCCCGCCTCCTCGCCCGACGCCGGCCGCCGCCTGGCCCGGCCGCCGACTGAGCCGCCCCGACGCGCCAGGCCGCCGCCGCCTTCGCCGCTCGTCGCCAACCGCCGCAGCCGCCCGCTCCGGCCCCCGCGGAGCACTCCGGCGAGCGCCACCGCTCCGGCCGGCCCTCCCTCCTCTCCGGTGAGTCCTCGTTGCCGGCGAGCCCCGGATCCGCCACCGTGAACAGTGTTTTTGCCAGATCCGGTTTCGGTGAACAGTAAACCCTAGGGGTAAATTTCGTCTAAGTCCCGAAATTCTTGATCCAAGTGCTCATGTTTGCGGCTCCGTAACTTTGCATCCGTAGCTCCGATTCATGCATATAGCATATCAAAATGTTCATCTCAGAGAGTACATCATTTCGTTCAATTGCATCATTTTCATTTGAGTTCATCTAGATGCCCGAAATGCTGTTAGAAGAGGGCTACTTGAGTTAATTGTCAGATCTGCTACTCCGTTTAGCACTTTTGTCATTTTTGCCATGATTATTGTGTGCATGATATGCCCATGAGTTCTACATGTGTTTTGTTAAGGGTTTTGTCATCTTTCCAGAGGTGCAACCCATGTATTTTTAGGATGTGTGTGGTGTCTTGTGCAAGCTTGCAAAGTGGTGCACTTGCTAATTCTGTTTTCAGGGACTTAGCAATTTCACTAAGTCCTGGAGCTGTTTATCTCATGATGCCATATGTTCTTGTTGTTTCCTAGTGATTTGTCCCTCTTTTGAGGATGATCAGTAAGGAAGTTTTGTTAATATTGTAGTGCTCTATCCATCCATGTCTTTGTTTGCAATTATGGAGCACCCTAGCTTGAGTCAATCGAGCTCTACTTTTGCTACTTTGTGAATCTGGGCAGATTGTCAACTTGTTTGCAATTTTGCCGGTGATGTTGTAGTTGATCCGTGCATGCTATGCTATTGTTCTTGCCATGACTAGCTTGCATTTTGTGCCTTATTGAGGGGTGTATGCTTGTCTTGCCATGACTTGCTCTGTAGTGAGTGCATCGAGCTCGTAAACATGCCTACTTGAGTTATATTTCAGCATGTGTCAATTTTTCACTAAGTCTGAAAACTGATTATGTTTTTGCTATGTTCACATGCTTGCAATTGTATTTTATGATCCCTTTTGGCTCAAGGTCACTAAGGGACTTTTGTTAATCTCTTTGAATAGCTCCATGCCATGCTTTACTTTGCCATGTTCAGATCTTGTAGCATGTAGTTTTGTTGCTCCAAAGAGGGCTACCTGATCTGAAATTCCAGACAAGTGTTGATTTCACTAAGTCTGAGATCTGTTTGCCATTTGCATTTTTGCCATGCTTGTTTGAACCTGTTAATAGATGAATTGGCCGTAGCTCAGTGCTATACTTTTGTTAAGCATCTTGTGTGCATCCCTGCCATGTATTTTGTTGTCATGTTTGGGTGCTGTAGCATGTTCATCTCATTGCATTTAGATGCCTACTTGCTGTAAATCGCAGACCGGTGTCATTTTTGAATCGCTTGCCATTTCCAAACCGTAACTCCGATTCCGGCGTTCTTTATATCGTTTTCAGGCGATTTCATCTCATCTTTCCAGTGGAACACTTGGTTTTCTAAGTTGATTCCAGGTTCATACATTTCCTGCCATATCTTGCATTTTGCATCCCGCATCGCATCCCGCATAGCATATCATCATTTCATCATATTGCTTGGTCTTGCACGTGGTTGATTGTATCCTTGTTGCTTGTTTGTCTTGTTTGGGTAGAGCCGGGAGACGAGTTCGCTAACGAGGAGCCTGTTGAGTTTGCTTTCGAGGATCCAGTCAACTCTGACAACTGTACAGGCAAGATGATCATACCCTCGAAATCACTACTATCTTTGCTATGCTAGTTTGCTCGCTCTTTTGCTATGCCATTGCTACGATGCCTACCACTTGCTTGCAAGCCTCCCAAATTGCCATGTCAAACCTCTAACCCACCAATGTCCTAGCAAACCGTTGATTGGCTATGTTACCGCTTTGCTCAGCCCCCTCTTATAGCGTTGCTAGTTGCAGGTGAAGATTGGAGGCTGTTCCTTGTTGGAACATATATTTTACTTGATGGGATATCATTATATTGCCATGTTATCTTAATGCATCTATATACTTGGTAAAGGGTGGAAGGCTCGGCCTCTCGCCAAGTGTTTTGTTCCACTCTTGCCGCCCTAGCTTCCGTCATATCGGTGTTATGTTCCTGGATTTTGCGTTCCTTACGCGGTTGGGTTATAATGGGAACCCCTTGATATTTCGCCTTGATTAAAGCTTTTCCAGGAATGCCCAACATTGGTCTTACCATTTGCCACCTAGCCTTTTCTTTCCCTTGGGTTCTGCAGACTCAAGGGTCATCATTATTTTAACCCCCCCCCCCCCCCGGGGCCAGTGCACCTCTGAGCGTTGGTCCAACCGAGCGATGTCCGGGGCTACCAGGGGCAACTCTGGGCTGGCCTACCCGACGTCTGGCTCATCTGAGTGTGCCCTGAGAAAGACATATGTGCAGCTCCTATCGGGATTTGTCGGCACATTCGGGCGGTGTTGCTGGTCTTGTTTTAACCTGTCGAAGTGTCTTGAATTACCGAGATACCGAGTCTGATCGGAACGTCTTGGGAGGAGGTCTATTCCTTCGTTGACCGTGAGAGCTTGTCATGGGCTAAGTTGGGACTCCCCTGCAGGGATTGAACTTTCGAAAGCCGTGCCCGCGGTTATGGGCAGATGGGAATTTGTTAATGTCCGGTTGTAGATAACTTGAACCTTAATTAATTAAAATGAATCAACTGAGTGTGTTACCGTGATGGCCTCTTCTCGGCGGAGTCCGAGAAGTGGACACAGTGTTGGAGTAATGTTTGCGGAGGTTGCTCTCTAGTTTCTCGCTCGCGCTTTGCCTCCTCTTCTCGCTCTCCTTTGCGAATAAGTTAGCCACCATACTTGCTAGTCGCTTGCTGCAGCTCCACTCCTTTTTTACCTTGCCTTACCTATAAGCTTAAATAGTCTTGATCGCGAGGGTGCGAGATTGCTGAGTCCCTGTGGCTCACAGATTACTATTACACCAGATGCAGGGCCTGATGATTCCGCTCCAGGTGACGCGTATGAGCTCAAGTGGGAGTTCGACGAAGACTCTCAATGTTACTATGTTTCCTTTCCCGATGATCAGTAGTGGTGCCCAGTTGGGGGTGATTGGGACCGTGTCGCATGTTGGGTTCTCTTTTATTTTGGCGCCGTAGTCGGGCCATGAGTGTTTGGGTGATGTAATGTTATTTATATACTTGATTGACGTGGCGAGTGTAAGCCAACTATGTTATCTCCCCTTTATTATTCATATTACATGGGATGTTGTGAAGATTGCCTAACTGGCGACATATGCCTTCAATGCGATTATGTCTCTAAGTCGTGCCTCGACACGTGGGAGCTATAGTCGCATCGAGGGTGTTACAGCAGAAGAGTGAAGGCAGAACACCAAAGGCCATCTGGTCTCCTCCAACCTCTTGCCATTCCAGAATGGAAGTTTGACCGCATCGAGATGGATTTCTTGACTCGGTTTCAAAAGTCCAAGCATGGCAATGATGCTATATTCGTTGTCATCGATAAACTCACTAAAGTGGCTCACTTTCTACCTATCAAAGAGTCTATCACTGCAGCTCAATTGGCAGAGCTGTATACCTCTCGGATTGTCCCGCTGCACGGCATTCCATAGGTGATCTCTTCAGACCATGGCAGCATCTTTACCTCCAAGTTTTGGGATTCTTTTCAGAAGGCCATGGGCACCAACATCCGCTTCATCATAGCTTTCCATCCTCAAACTAGCGGTCAAGTTGAGCGTGTCAATCAGATTCTTGAAGATATGCTCAGGGCTTGTGTGATCTCCTTCGGTATGAAGTGGGAAGATTGTCTTCCATATGCCAAATTCTCCTACAACAACAGTTTTCAAGCAAGTTCGGGCAAGGCCCCATTCGAAATTCTGTATGGCAGGAAGTGCCGTACTCCACTCAACTGGTCAGAAACCGGTGAACGTCAACTTCTGGGAAATGACTTGATCACAGAGGCAGAGGAAATGTGTAAAGTCATTCATGATAACCTCAAAGCAGCGCAATCGCGCCAGAAGAGCTACTATGATAGTAAGCACCGTGATTTGGCTTTCGAGATCGGAGATCATGTTTACCTCCATGTCTCTCCAATGAAAGGTACTCGTCGCTTCGGTATCAAAGGGAAGCTTGCCCCTAGATACGTGGGTCCTTTCAAGATCGTCAGCAAGAGAGGCGATCTCGCCTATCAACTCGAGCTTCCTTCAAACTTTGCAAATGTGCATGACGTGTTCCATGTCTCTCAGCTCCGCAAGTGCTTCAAGACTCCTGACCGCACCGTCAACTTCGAAGACATGATCTCCAAGAAGATCTCTCTTATCGTGAGCACCCCGTTGCTATTCTTGAAGAGACTGAACGCAATACTCGCAATAAGTCAATCAAATTCCTCAAAGTCAAGTGGGCACACCATTCCGACCGTGAAGCCACATGGGAACGCGAGGATCACCTCCGTTCTGAGTACCCGGCGTTCTTCCAGTCCTAGATCTCGGGACGAGATCCTTTCGTAGTGGTGGAGTGTTGTAACACCCCGGATGTAATTTACCTTATATGTACTCCAACTCTTGCCGTTTCCGGCGCTAAGTTATTTTATTTCCTCGGGTTCGGGTTTTTGTCTCCGTGTGTTGTTGTCATTGTCATGCATCTCATATCAGGTCATCATGTGCATTGCATTTGCATACGTGTCCATCTCAGGCATCCGAGCATTTTCCCCGTTGTCCGTTTTGCATTTCGGCGCTCCTAGCTCCTCCGGTGGGCCTTTCTACATTCTTTTCATGTGTGGGGTTTAAAAATTTCCGGATTGGACTGGGACTTGCCAAGCGGCCTTGGTTTACTACCGGTAGACCGCATGTCAAGTTTCGTACCATTTGGACTTCGTTTGATACTCCAACGGTTAACCGAGGGACCGAGAAGGCCTCGTGTGTGTTGCAGCCCAACACCCTTCTAATTTGGCCCAAAACCCACCAAAACCCTCTCCATCATCTAGAGCATTCGATCACGATCGTGTGGCCAAAAACCGCACCTCATTTGGACTCTCCTAGCCCCCTCTATGCCTATATAAAGACCTCCTTCCCCAAAAATCCGGGCGAAACCCTAACCTACCTTCCCCTCTCCGCGCCGGACGTGTCCGTCCGCCGCCGGACACGCCGCGCCGCCGCCCGCGCCCAACCACAGGGCGCCACGTGTCACCACCAGCCGCCTCCCGCCGAAGCCCGCCGGGCCCAAGGCCGGCCCTCTCCGCCGCCAACCGGGCCACGCCCCGCGCCCGCTTGCGATGCCGCCTCCTTCAGCATCGGCCACCCTACACCGCCGTGTCCCTCGCCGCTCCGCCGCGGCAAGCTCACCGCCGGCCACTGCCTCCTCGTTCCGGCGCCGCCCCAACGCTGGCCAGATCTCGCCGCCGCGCGCCCGCGCCGCGGGAGCCGTGCCCCGCCGTCGTTCTGCACCAAGCTCCACGCCGCCCCGGCGTCCTCCTCCCCTCCGGCCGGCACGCCTCGCCAAGTCCGGCGACTCTCCGGCGAGAAGCCCCGGTGATCCTCGTTTTGCGTGCGCGCCCGATCTAGATCCGGTCCGGTTGCTACAGTAACCCTAGATCCGGAGGGTATAATTTCACTAAGTCCCCAGTTTTTAGTATTTTTGGCAAACTTTGGCATGTCGTAACTCCGCATCCGTAACTCCGTTTTGGGCGTGTAGCATATACAAATGGTCTTCTCAGAGAGTACATCATTTCATCTCACTGCATCATTTTCATTTGATCTTATCTTGATGCCCGAAATGCTATTGGAATAGAGATATTTGAGTTAATTGTCAGATCTGCTGCACCAAATAGCTATTTGTCATTTTTGCCATGATTACTGTGTGCATGATATGCTCCTGAGCTCTACATGTGTTTTGTTATATTTTTGCCATGTTTACAGAGGTGCTATCCATGTATTTTTGTGACATGTGTGGTGTCTAGCACAAGCTTGCAAAGTAGTGCATTCGTTAATGCTGATTTCATGGACTTAGAAATTTCTCCAAGTCCTTGATCTGTTTTTATCAATATGCCATATGTTCATGTTGTTTCCTAGTGATCCGTGCCTCTTTTGAGGATGATCAGTAAGGATGATTTGTTAACATTGTGGTGCTCTATCCATCCATGTCTTTTTTTGCAATTATGGAGCATCCTAGCTTGAGTCAATCGAGCTCTACTTTTGCTATTTCATAATTCCTGGCAAATTGTCTACTTGTTAGCGATTCTGCCGAGGATGTTGTTGTTGATCCGTGCATGCTATGTTGTTGTTCTTGCCATGTCTAGCTTATATAATATGTATTCTTGATGGGTGCATGCTTATTTTGTCATGCCTTGCTCTGTAGTGAGTGCATCGAGCTCGTAAACATGCCTACTCGTTAACAGATTTGCATGTTCCAGTTTTTCACCAAGTCTGTAACCTGATTATGTTTTTGCCATGTTCACATGCTTGCAATTGTATTTTCTGTTCCCTTTTGGCTCAAGTTCACTAAGGGACTTTTGTTAAGCTCTTTGAGTAGCTTCATGCCATGCGTTTCTTTGCCATGTTAAGTTCCTGTAGCATATAGTTCTCATGCTTCAAAGTGTGCTACCTGATCTGAAATTCCAGACTAGTGTTAATTTCACTAAGTCTGAAACCTGTTTATCATTTGCACTTTTGCCATGCTTGTTTGAACCTGTTAATGGATGTATTGGCCGTAGCTCAGTGTTCATATTTTGTCAAGAATTATGAGTGGATCCCTGCCATATATTTTGTTGCCATGTTTGAGTGCTGTAGCATGTTTAACTTGATGCATTTAGATGGCTACTTGCTGTTTATCGCAGACCGGTGCCATATTTGTTTTGCTTGCCATTTCCAAACCGTGCATCCGATTCCGGTGATCTTTATATCGATTTCAACCGAAATCACCTCACCTTTCTAGTGGCACTCTTGGATTTCCAAGTTGAGGCCAGGTTCATTCATTCCTTGTCAAATCTTGCATATGCATCACATATCGCATCCCGCATAGCATACCATATTTGCATCATGTTGTTTGAGCTTTGCACGTGGTTGATTGTGTTCCTTTTGCTTGTTTGTCTTGTTTGGGTAGAGCGGGAGACAAGTTCGCTAACGAGGAGCCCGTTGAGTTTGCTTTCGAGGATTCAGTCAACTCTGACAACTTTGCAGGCAAGATGATCATACCCTCGAAATCACTTATATCTTTGCTTGCTAGATGCTCGCTCTTTTGCTATGCCTATGCTATGATGCCTACCACTTGCTTATCATGCCTCCCAAATTGCCATGTCAAACCTCTAACCCACCATGTCCTAGCAAACCGTTGATTGGCTATGTTACCGCTTTGCTCAGCCCCTCTTATAGCGTTGCTAGTTGCAGGTGAAGATTGGAGACCGTTCCTTGTTGGAACATTGGTTATTATTGGGATATCATTATATTATCTTGTTATCTTAATGCATCTATATACTTGGTAAAGGGTGGAAGACTCGGCCTTTGTGCCTAGTGTTTTGTTCCACTCTTGCCGCCCTAGTTTCCGTCATATCGGTGTTATGTTCCCGGATTTTGTGTTCCTTACGCGGTTGGGTGATAATGGGAACCCCTTGACAGTTCGCCTTGAATAAAAATCTTCCAGCAATGCCCAACATTGGTTTTACCATTTTCCACCTAGCCTTTTTCCCTTGGGTTTCGCGGACTCAAGGGTCATCTTTATTTTAACCCCCCCCGGGCCAGTGCTTCTCTAAGTGTTGGTCCAACTGAGCAATGTCCGGGGCTACCAGGGGCAACTCTGGGCTGGCCTACCCGACGTCTGGCTAATCTGAGTGTGCCCTGAGAACGAGATATGTGCATCTCCTATCGGGATTTGTCGGCACATTCGGGCGGTGTTGCTGGACTTGTTTTATCTTTGTCGAAGTGTCTTGTAGAACCGGGATGCCGAGTCTGATCGAAATGTCTCGGGAGAAGGTTTATCCTTCGTTGACCGTGAGAGCTTGTGATGGGCTAAGCTGGGACTCCCCTGCAGGGATTTGAACTTTCGAAAGCCGTGCTCGCAGTTATGGGCAGATGGGAATTTGTTAATGTCCGGTTGTAGATAACTTGAACCTTAACTTAATTAAAATGAATCAACTGCGTGTGTTACCGTGATGGTCTCTTCTCGGCGGAGTCCGGGAAGTGAACACGGTGTTGGAGTAATGTTTGCCGTAGGTTGTTCTATAGTTCTTCGTTCGTGCTTTGCCTTCTCTTCTCTCTCTCTTTTGCGAACAGGTTAGCCACCATATATTCTAGTCGCTTGCTGCAGCTCCACATATTACCTTGCCTTTCCTATAAGCTTAAATAGTATTGATCGCGAGGGTGCGAGATTGCTGAGTCCCCATGGCTCACAGATTACTTCCAAACCAGATGCAGGGCCCGATGACTCCGTTCCAGATGATGCGCTTGAGCTCAAGTGGGAGTTCGATGAAGCCTCCCATCGTTACTATGTGTCTTTCCCTGATGATCAGTAGTGGTGCCCAGTTGGGGCGATCGGGACCGTGTCGCATGTTGGGGTTGATCTTTTATTTTGGTACCGTAGTCGGACCATGAGTGATTGGATGATTGTAATGCTATTTATGTACCTTGTGTGACGTGGCGAGTGTAAGCCAACTATGTAACTGTCCCCTTATTATCTATTTACATGGGTTGTTGTGAAGATTACCTTACTTGCGACATTGCTTTCAATGCGGTTATGTCTCTAAGTCGTGCTCCGACACGTAGGAGATATAGCCGCATCGAGGGCGTTACAACGGATGACTCTGTGTGATTTGCAGCAGTGGCACCACACCAACGGCAGCGGGTTGCGATGAGCAATTGGCTACGGTGCGCGTGCCGGCGGCGGTGTGATGAGACCCACAGGCGATGATATGGGTGACGACTTGGCGCATATCTGGTTGTTGTCTGCTGAAGAGCAGGTGGACGAGGAGCCAGCAAACATGGTTGCTGCGGCCAGAGCTTCTGATGCTAGGCAGAGTAAGTAGAGAAGAGGAGAAGCGAACGTTGGATATGTCAGTTTCATTACTTGCAGAGTAGCATAGCACCATATATAGTCATAGTCTAGGTTAAGATTTGAACCATCTACAGGAGCACGTCTTTATTTTTTCTAAAACTCGGCAACGTCTCTTTACTGGTACACTAGCTTGTTCTATACGCCTTCCCAAGTCTTTGATTTTCTTTCCCTTTTTTGCAAGGAAGGAAGGAGGACAAAATTGAGAGTTCCCGGGACTCAAACCCAAGACCTCTCGGTTGAAAACTAAGGGTGCTAGTCACTTATGTGGCGAACGTTCCCTGTGAGGAGGACGGCAGACGAACGCATTTTCCTCGCAGTTTTCTTCCTATATATAAAAAAGTATGCTACTTGGTGTCCGCTTAGTCAACAAACGATTGTGCCAACCTTGACCGTTGGATTGACATTCAACGTCTATCGCGTTTCTTCAGTCTCTTCTTCCTCGAGCCGCCAAAGCCAAACCAGCGCCGGCGGGACCGCCTGCTCCCGCCTCCCATGGCTGGCTGTGATCTTCCTCAGCTCCTGTACGTTCCCGTCCGAGGCCTCACCATCGTCCTCTGCCTTGGTTCGCTCGCTGCGGCGCCGCCCTCCGGTGTTGTCAACATGGTCAACAACCGAGAGGAATAAGGAGATGACTGTACATGTTGAGGATGACAGTAGGGACCCAGCAGCGCGCGCAGTAATTTTGTTTTTTCGGGACGGAGAAGGGTATCAACTGGGTTGTGCGGGACTCGTGGCCCGTCTAGCCCAGGCTTTTATTACATATGTTTAGCACATGACCAGCCCAGTTTGTTTTTTTCCTTTCTGAAAATGGCTAGCCAACTATTTTGTTTTTTGCAGAATGACCAACGTAGGCCTACTTGCTTTTCTACGCCCTGCTGGGCCGGAAATCTTTCAAGACGAGGAGGGATACATTTTTCCCAGAAAATGGGCTATAAGTAATAATAAATGGGCTATAAGTAATAATAAATGGGCTGTAAAATGAAAAAATACAGCAAACAGGCAATTAGTTCCAAAATATTGTTTTCTTTCAGATTTTGATATCTTAAATTTCATTGTTTTTGTGCGGGTAAAATTTCATTGTATTTAAATTAAGGTATATTTAGATTTAAAATTAATTTGAACCTGGCTAGAAATTTCGGGCTGTATGCTGTTTGGGACAGATTTGGAGGCTGGCTTGTGGGTCTACTAGGTTGACGTGTACTTTGGCTTTGTCAACTTAGTCCACAAACGGTTCTAGCAGCAGTGACCGTTGGATGTTAATCCAACGGCCGTGCTGCTTCTTCAATATCTGATCTTCTTGCTCCAGCCGCCCAAACCAACTCCGGTGGGACTGCCTGCTCCCGCCTCCCGTGGCCGGCTGTGTTGCCGCACAGGCCGCACCGCCCCACCCTACTTCATTGCTGGCCAGGCCATTCCTCTACTCACCCACACCTCCTGTTATTTTCCGGCGATGGCAGCCGGACCAGTAAACCCTCGTACTCCCCACCGCGTGGGCAACCACTGCCGAGTCTTCCCCGGCTCTGTGTTGTTCCCTTCCTAGGCCTCGCTGTCGTCCACCGCCATGGTGCTCTCGACGCGGCCTGGTCAACATGGTCAACGAACGACATCCATCGATCGTGGACTGTACGCGCAAAATAATGATTCCTCCACCTGATAGCTGGGACCCACCGGAAGGGCCTCTGTATTTCGCAAAAAAAACGTTCCCCCCGCTGACATGTCGGAACCACCAGCTATATCTTCACACGCAAGGAAGTGCCTCCTTATTACGCACACAAAAATGAATACCCCCTACTAGCTGGGACCCACCATAGTGGGAGAATGAATTGTGGGACAACTAAGTTGACGGGGACGGAGGGCTTTGTCAACTTAGTCAATATGAACGATTCTAGCTCTAGTGACCGTACGATGTCCATCCAACAGCCGTAGTACTTCTTCAACCTCTGGTCTTCTTGCTCCAGCCGCCCAAAGCAGCGCCGGTCATGCCGCATGCTCCTGCCTCATGTGGCTGGCTGTGTTGCCACAGAGGCCTCACCACCCCCTACTATTCCCACCGCTGGCCAGGCCCTGCGGCGATGACAGCCTCACACCGCAGCCGAATCAGTGAACCCTCGTACTCCTCTCCACGTGGGCTTCCACTGCCGCGTCTTCCCCGGCTCCGCGTCGTCGCCTTCCTATGCCTCGCCGTCGTCCACCATCGTGGTGCTCTCGGCGCGGCCTGGACAACGTGGTCAAGTAATGACTTCCATCGGACATGGACTATACGTGGAGAGGCTGATAGTTGGGACCACGGCCGCAGCAAGGAAGTGCCTCCTTATTACGCGGAAAATAATGATTCCTCCACCTGACAGTTGGGACCCATCGGACGGGCCACTGTATTTCGCGAAAAAAAACGTTTCCCCCTGACTGCTGGGACCCACCAGCTACATCTTCGCACGCAAGGAAGTGCGTCTGGGCAAAAAAAAGGATTCACCCCCCTGACTGCTGAGACCCACCAGCTACATCTTCGCAGGCAAGGAAATGCCTGACAGTCGGGACCCACCTGGTCGAAGCGTACGTAGCGTTGTCATTCTGGTCGCGAACGTGTACGTACATATATACTGGTGGACGTAGAGGCGCACATGTGTCGTAATAGAGGTGCGTGCGTGTCGTAGTAGAGGCGCGCACGTAGCATGTACACGTATGTACAGCGGCCAGGGTGCAAGAAAGAAAATACGGCCACGTATATGTACATACAGGCGGGGTTTCGAACGCCTACTCGCGCATACGTACGGCCAGGGCTCGTGTACATGGCTGGGTCAGAACGGATAAACAGCGTCATCGTCATGTTCATGGGCAGGCAACGGAATGCGTCGTGTTCATGGGGAGGCAACGGAATGCGTCGTGTTCATCGGGAGGCTACGGAACATGTAGGAGCCAACCAGCTGGGTCGGAACGGAATGCATGGTCGTGTTCACCGGGTGGGCTTGGACGGAACAGGCGATGGAAACGAGGCATGGCGTACTGCACAATAGAGGAAACGAACCTCTTACGTTCGAAACGGGGTCTTGTTGATCGGGAGGGGTCTGGCGTACCGCAAAACGGAGGAAATGGACCTCGTACGGTCGAAACAGGGGTCATGTTAATCGGGAGGGGTGTGGTGTACCGCAAAACGGAGGAAACGGGCCTCCTACAGTCGAAATGGGGTCCTATTCATCAGGAGGGGTGTGGCGTACCGCAAAGCGGACGAAACGGACCTCCTACGGTCGAAACGGGGGTCCTGTTCATCGGGAGGGGTGTGGCGTACCACAAAACGGGACTCCACGGGATATTGTTCATCTCCACCGTCGACCTCCTCCAGACTCCACGGGCTACCGTCGACCTCCTCCAGCCTCCATGGGCTCCTGTTCATCTAGCCTCCACCGCACGCTACTCCATCGGCTACTGTTCAACCACCCCTCCATGGGCACCCCTCCACCGTCTACTGTTCATCCAACCCTCCACACCACGGGGTCCTGTTCAACCACCCCTCCACGGGCACCCCTCCACCGTCTATTGTTCATCCAGCCCTCCACCACACCACGGGGCCCTGTTCATCCAGAGGCAATGCCACCGCTCATTGTTCATCCAACCCCCCCCCCCACAACGCTCACTGTTCATCCAATCGACCAACTTCAGCTAGCACCAGTAGTGAAGGAATCGCTCGACCGGGTTCAGTTAACAAACATCGATCGATCGCTCGGGTTCAGTAACGCGTAGCCTGCAGTGCAATCGCTCGGGTTCAGTTAGAGCCCAACGCCTTGCACACACGTGCATACGTGTACGAGAGAAACGCGCATCACCCAGCCCCCGACCTCCCACCGTAACCGGGAACTCCCCAAAATTTTCCTCCCCCTCGCTTCTACCATGGTTTTTTCCGTCATGGACGGCCCAAAGAATGTCATGCGGCTGCATCTCCGGCCCGCCCAGGATGAAAAGCCCATTTTCTGTCATGATTTTTTGTCATAGAAGTAGGGGCCCACCACATCTATGATGATACCGGGTTTTGTCACAATTATCGTCATAGAAGTGTCATATGTATGACAGAAAAAAATTTCGTTCAACCCAAAATGTCACGGATGTGTCTTCTTTTTGTAGTGTCATCAACCAGATTCTGCCACATGTATAATCTAGAAGACTCCATGGTTGAACTTAATTCATGACTAACTTTGCCACAACTAAGCTTAGGCAAAGTTATTAGTTCTTCAAAATGAGAGCCACAAGTTGGCAAGCCTAAGGGAATCTTGCCACATTTTTTGTGTGTATGTCATGTGGGGCCTTAGTATGGCTTGCCTAAGGTGTGGATTGAACCAAACACTCACCTAAGTTAATCAAACTTGCCTAACCTTACATTCCACCAGATTTTCCCACATGTTAGAATCCAGAAAGCTCCACATGTAGAAGCATAATGCAGAAACCACCAGAATCTCATGCGTGCAATGCACGTGTACCTTACTAGTACTAGTTGGTAGTAGTAAGAAACAAATTCTAGTTTTGGCACGAGCTCGTACTGCGGGAGCACCACAAGGCCTTCCGCAGGAGTTACATTTCCCTCTCGGGGCCCACGGGACCGAACTTAAGTGGCTTAGTGCCCGGCCTATGAGTCAATGACATGCGGACCTTAAATGCGGCTGGCCCACATGTCATTCTCATGGTGGTGGCATGGTTCGTGACTCACTCGTTCGAGATGAACCGGCCGGTGGTGGCGTGGCCGTGGCGAGGGTGCCACAGCTGGGCGTCGGGGCGTTACGAGGCGTAGATGGCCACACCGGCGGGTACTACCTGTAGTACATAAGTACTCCAGCTGAGGATTGATGCCCGGGACGAAATGTGTCACAACCGTTGGATGAAAATTTGATGGTACGGGAGTACGGATCGGAGCACAGCAGCGGAGCAGTCAAACCGCGTCCAATCGGGTGTGTATGTGGTAGAAAGTTGATGGTCGCCGCAGTTCAGCTGGCCCGCATGTCATGCACACAAAGGCAAAGGAGCGGTGGGGCCGAGAGGGATGAGGGGCACGTCGGGGGGATGAGGATCCCCTGACGTGAACAATCCTACCATTCTTTCACTGACAAGTGGGACCCATAAGCGTGGGTCCCACCTGTCAGCGAAGGAAAGGCAGGGCAAGGCAGTGATAGCCACGTCAGAGGATCCATGTCCACGTCGGGGGATGTCGTGCCGTGGGTTGGAGCGGTGTCGTGGGAATCGTGTGTGGGTGTGGCAGTGGTAGAAACAAGAAACGTGATGGTCGTCGTGGTTCAACTTCCATGGACAAGCTGTCATGTCTGCTGACACATGTATATCAAAACTAGAGTGTTTATATTTCAAGCACGTGAACAAGTATTATTCTACTACTTTGGATCCATTGCAACGCACGGGCCAGCACATTGGTAGTAGTAGTGTCCATCTCTATCTCTAGAGGCCTTCCCTCGTTCACCCTTTTCTCTGACAAGATAAACTACTCATACAAATGCATCTTGATGTTCCGTGGAACGCACGAGGATGTTTCCTTGGGGGTCTCTGCAGCACGGCGTGGCCGTAGTTGCAAGTTAACGCCCCTTGAGATGCCGACGTTGAGGGGCACTCAGATTTCCTCCGATGAGCAGGTAAGATGAGTTTGATCACATAGTAAATGCATTCTAAAGACTACTTCCGTGTCCATTTCCTAATTCTCCCCCTGCCCACTGTTTCACAGGTTAGGCTCGGTGCGAGTGGAGATTGGCTTGCATATGTACGGGAGGGTACCAACATCAATTTGCACAACATTTACAACGGTGACACCATTCCCGTAGAACCTTTGTCCAACATTGGGATCAGCCATGCAACGGGCCACCGCATGAATTGGTATGATGGAACCACTGTGAGATTGAATAAGATAGCACGAACCTTGCACATGGCGGTCAAAGGCGGACCATGCAGTCTGCGGCCGATTTGTTGCCGTACGAGTAGGAAGCCGATGTGCTCCTTTCTAACCGCATCTTCGCGGTGACAAACCAGGGGACTTATTTTGTATGGGACACATCCTACGATATACTCCCTCTCTCCCAGTTTATTTGTTTTGAATCTTTTCATTTTATAAGTTTCAAATTCAAATTTAGAGCTCCCCATCACATGTTGAGATTACAATGTCCATTAAATCGTTTCGTGCATGTATAGTAAAGAAACAAATCTCGAGTTCGGCACGAGTTCATGTTGCGGGAGCACCACAAGCCCTGGCGCAGGAGTTACATTTCCCTCTCAGGGCCGTCGGGACTAAGCTTCAGCACCTTACTACACCTACCTTTGAGTCAATAACATGTGGACCCGATAGGTGACTGGTCCACATGTAATGCTCCCATAGGAAGAGGGGCAGTGGGGCCAAGAGGGGTGAGCCGCAGGTCGGGGGACGTGTGGTTTCATGGGTTCAAGCAGCGTCGTGGGAATCGCGAGTGACTGTGGTACAAACTTGATGCTCACCGCATTTTAGGTGGCCCACATGTCATGCACACAAAGGCAGAGGGGCGGTGCGGCCGAGAGGGGTGAGGCGCACGTCGGGGGGCGTGGTGCCGTGGGTTGGAGAGGCGTCATGGGAATCGTGAGATGAAATCTGATGGTCGCCGTAGTTGAACTTCCATGGACAAGCTGTCATGTCTACGGACACATGCACTGCATACCAATCACTGGAAGGAGTAGCAGAGAAAGCTATATATGCGGATAAATAGTTCCTTATAGTCAAGCGGACCCACGCTACTACTCTGTTCCAAAGACGTGCACACCATTGAAATAGTCCATCTATATCAATATACACCGAGAGGGAATAATTTTTTTTACAAGAGAGGAAATAGTTCATCCATCCATAATGCCCTCCTGCTGGCGCAGCCTTTTCTTCTTCTTCTTCTTCTTCTTCTTGTTCTCATTCTCTGTGGGAGACGGCTTCGCAACAAGCTCTTTGGACCTTGCAGCTATCTCAAAACTCACACGGGCATCGAGGGCAGCATACTTTATTCGCTCGTACGTCAAGGGATAATTCTCCCATCCAGATGACCTTAATGCCACCGTCTCGTCACCATTCTGAAGATTTGTACCGAGCACAAAATTTTCTACGTCGAATAGGGATGGTGTCTGTTTATCACAATCTTCTACAGGAATTTTTATTCTGGTTTGTAGGTCAGTGATGCTTTTCAAATCAAGGTTGTACGGCTCCAGCTTCTGTTTGTCCCCTTCGATGGCTGCCCCACATAAGTATACGTCCTCCCGAGACAAGAAATCATGAAACTCACCTGTTATGGAGGGCGAGTGTATGATGTGGTAGACCAAAACATCACCTTCGAGGCACAGCTGAAGGACGGCGGCGCGCTGGATCTTCCTAGGGGCACGCTCCGTGTACTCTGCATCGAGACCGATGACCCTCGTCTCTACCTTTTCGAGGGAGTTGGATACATTGTTGATCCACTGCCGAACAACCCTTGGGTGGATGGTGACGGTGTCAACTATGTGCATCAAGCCTTCGACGAGGACATGTTGGACGCTAAAAACCTGCATCTCGATATCTTTCGCCATTTGGAACCGCTGGAACGGAGGGCTATGGTTTGGAGAATTAGGATTAGATGGCTAGTCTAACTGAAGTAGTAGATGATTATTTAAAGAGGTTAAAACAATGTGAACGCAGTGGGGTTTGGATGCAAATGAAGATGAAGGGGAGGTGAAGAAGCCGAGGAGAATCGGTTCCCGATGGAGAAGTAAATGGGAGAAGTGGCATGCAGGCAGTTGATTAGACGGCTAGGTAGACTAAACGAAAAGGCTATGCGGGTAGACTGATGAGTCGTACCTGTTCGTGTACGTGCCAATCCTTCCTGATAGGTGGGACCTATGCAAACAGATAAAAAATGTGTCGTAGTTTTTTTTTTGAGCGCGTGAGTGGGAGACACAACATTCTCTAGTTAAGGAATACTCTCTTCGTTTAGGTGAGTATAAGTCACCTTATGAAAATCAGGTTTTCCCAAAACCTTTAGGCATGGAGCATTAACTTCCTGCTTGATCCCCTCCTAGCCTCGTTAGCCAGCATTCTCTTCCTCTGCTGCTGCGTTCTACCTTTCCGTTTTTCCTCTTCTCAAGTGTGGAACGATCTGCATGCCATCCTTGATGCACCAGAACGACCACTGCATGCATCGCGATAGGGCGTTGATTGGGCATGCACGAGAATTTGGTTCTGCTCGCAATATGGATGATACCTGAACGATGAAGTGAACAGGCATGCTAGCACGGGAGACCTATTTCCGCTATACAATGTTGTTTCTTGCATTATCCTACTCATACTCTGAACAATGCTGATCTTACATTAACAATGACTGTCCTTTTTTATATGATGCAGTGTCCCTATAGTTACTGCCCTTTGTAATCACACCACCTTTGCCAAAAACAGTTAAGCACAACTGGTTCCTCGCTCGATCAGACGACGACAAAAGACTGATGATCATTCGGACACATGAGCCGGAAAAGTTATACTGCAAAAACCCCACTGTATACGACGGCATCCAAATAAGTGACTTGCTCATCGAAGTCTGTCCGCCACCGGCTAATTTCTTCGTCAGGTTCCGGACAACTTTTGATTGCAGTCGTGTGTTCGAATCTTCCCGGCGCTTGTTTTGCGATGGCGCGTTGGTGAGCTTTGATCGGTGGCACCCAGGATGGGGCTCGGTGCCCTCTGAGCTTGAGTTTTTAACAAAGCTTACCTTCCACGGCATGCCTCGACGTGCTTGGAACAGTGATTCCATGAACGAGCTTATCAATGACCTTGGAGGTGAGCTCATAAGTATGTTTGTTCCTCCAGACAGCTGGGCTCTGATGGTTATGGCATGGATGAAGAAGTCGTCCACCATACCGAAGGTGATTGGTGTTGAGATACCGGTGCAGGAACCGGGGTTGTACTATTCGTCACCACCAAGGCCGCCGCGGACCACGTTAGGGATGTACCTGTATCGAGTGTTCGTGCATGTCGAAGAAGTGGTCAATCCATCAATCGAAGTCCTGTCGCCACCGCTGGTGCCAGGGTCCATCGACGACGTCCATTACAGGAGTCAACGTCAGACTTTCCCCGTGTTGCTCAGAACGATGGATGGCACAGGGCCTACTCCATCGCGCGGCGGAGGCCACTGCTTCTTTTGGAGAAGAGGCAGGGCTGGCTGCCTGGATGTGCTCTAACTTGAGGTAACAACTGAATCTTGTCAGATACTAGTTAAATCCGAGCTATGGGTGTGAAGCACTGATATGCCAGTACATTTGATTGTGACCTGTTCTAATTTTGTACCTGAACTTTTTTTAGAAAGGGCTGTACGTCAACTTAATGTGCTAGCAGAACTTATTGTGTTGTTTGTCTGTTTTCTTTGCACAACATTCAAGATATTTCCCCGTCATTGATAAAGACGATGAACTGTTATGTACGACTTCGTTGGTTTCAACATAGCCCTTCCCGTAGCGATCCACTGCTTCCATCCTGATTGTGCCGCCTGCGTGAAATTTTTGTATGCAAGTTCGGTGTGCTATGATGTTCTATATGATTGTGTCAACTATATAAGTTTTTACTGAGCATCAGCAATGCATATGGCTGAAAGATGTATTTACGAGCATCGATCGATGGGTCTCTCTCTCTATCTCTCTCTCTCTCTCACACACACACACACACATACACACACACACATTGAATTATTTATTTGCTCGTGACAGCTTTTAATTAGGTTCCACTGTAATCTAACTTTTTTCTTAAGTTATTAATTGAGCTCAGTGACTTCAAAAAGTTGTATAGAAGCCTTGTTTGGGCCTTTCCAGCATCGCTGAATGTGGGCTGAGTAACCATGTTAGGTTGTACTGTACTACACATGCCTTTTTTTCAACATCAGGAATGCAACTGGGCCGCCAGTTGTACACAATATCCGGGTCAACTTGTTATTCTCCACCCCGCTGGGCTGCAAACTTTCCTAGGAGGTATACATTAGGCTTAACAAGAAAATGGACTTTAAGAAATAATAAATGGGATGTAATTATAATAACTGGACAGTTACTATGCACCAAACACGTAATTAGTTTGAAAAATATATTATTTTTGGAATTTAAAATTTTTAATTTCATTACTTGTTGCGAGCGCAATATTTCGTTGGATTTTAATGTAATACAACTTTATTTTGAAATTATATTTAACCTGACTAGAAATTTCGGATAAAAATATTTCGGATCCCATCAAAATGTGGGGATTTTTTTCCTGTTTTGAGCGGTTGTTTGAAATTATTAATCGTTGTCCTAGCTAGAAATTGGGCTGTACTTTTAACAAACTGTAAATGGGCTGTAGTAAATTCCATTAGAATTAAAAAATGGGTTGTACATTCTTACAAATCGCAAATGGGCTATATGTTCTCTGCCAAATCCGAGCTATGGGCCTACTAAGTTGACGTGTACCAAGGGCTTTGTAACTTAGTCAATATAAACGATTCTAGCTGCAGTGATCGTACGATGCCCATCCAACGGCCGTAGTGCTTCTTCAACCTCTAGTCTTCTTGCTCCAGCCGCCCAAAGCAGCGCCGGTCGTGTCGCGTGCTCCTGCCTCCCATGGCTGGCTGTGATGCCACGGAGGCCTCACCGCCCCGTACTACTCCAACCGCTGGCCAGGCCATCCCTCTACTCACCCACACCCCATGTTATTCTGCGGTGACGGCAGCCTCACACCACAGCCAAACCAGTGAACCCTCGTACTCCTCTCCGCACGGGCTTCCGTTGCTGCGTCTTCCCCGGCTCCGCGTCATCCCCTTCCTAGGCCTCGCTGTCGTCCAGACCACCGCCCTGGTGCTCTCGGCGCAGCGTGGTCAACATGGTCAACGACCAACTTCTATCGGAAGAGTACTGTACGTGGAGAGGCTGACAGCTGGGTCCAGGCGGCCGCAAGGAAGTGCCTCCTTATTACGCGCAAAATAATTATTCCTCCACCTGACAGCAAGGACCCACCTGACGGGCCACCTTATTTCACGAAAAAAACGTTTCCCCTAACTGCTGGGACCCACCGGACGGGCCAGCGTATTTCGCGAAAAAAACGTTCCCCCGCTGTCAGCTCGGACCCACCGGAAGTGCCTCCTTATTACGCACAAAAAAATGAATACTCCCCCTGCTAGCTGGGATCCACCATGGTGGGAGGCTGACTTGCGGGCCTTCTAAGTTGACTGGGATGGGGGCCTTTGTCAACTTTAGTCAATATGAACGATTCTAGCTCTAGTGACTGTATGTTATCCATCCAACAGCCGTAGTGCTTCTTCAACCTCTGGTCTTCTTGCTCCAGCCGCCCAAAGAAGCGCCGGTCGTGTCGCATGCTCCTGCCTCCCGTGGCCGGCTATGCTGCCGTAGAGGCCTCACCGCCCCCTACTATTCCCACCGCTGGCCAGGCCCTGTGGTGACGACAGCCTCACACCGCAGCCGAACCAGTGAACCCTCGTACTCCTCTCCGCGCGGGCTTCCACTGTCGCGTCTTCCCCGGCTCCCCGTCGTCCCTTCCTAGGCCTCGTCGTCGTCCACCGCCCTGGTGCTCTCGGCGCGGCGTGGTCAACGTGGTCAAGGAACAACTTCCATCGGACGTGGATTGTACATGGAGAGGCTGACAGCTGGGTCCACGACCACAGCAAGGAAGTGCCTCCTTATTACGCGGAGAATAATGATTACTCCACCTGACAGCTGGGACCCACCAGCTACATCTTCGCACGCAAGGAAGTGCGTCCGGGCAAAAAAACGATTCGCCCCCTGACTGCTGGGACCAACCAGCTACATCTTCGCAGGCAAGGAAGTGCCTGAAAGTCGGGACCCACCTGGTCGAAGCGTACGTAGCGTTGTCGTTCTGGTCACGAACGTGTACGTACATATATAGTGGTGGATGTAGAGGCGCACACGTGTCATAGTAGAGGCGAGTACGTGTCGTAGTAGAGGCGCGCACATAGCATGTACACGTACGTACAGCGGCCAGGGTGCAAGAAAGAAAGTATGGCCACGTATGTGTACATATGGGCGGGGTCCCGAACGCCTACTCGCGCATACGTACGGCCAGGGCTCGTGTACATGGCTGGGTTGGAAGGGAGAAACAGCGTCGTCGTCGTGTTCATGGGGAGGCAACGGAATGCGTCGTGTTCATGGGGAGGAAACAGAATGCATCGTGTTCATGGGGAGGAAACGGAATGCGTCATGTTCATGGGGAGGCAATGGAATGTGTCGTGTTCATCGGGAGGCAACGAAACGCGTGGGAGCCAACCGGCTGGGTTAGAACGGAATACGTGGTCATGTTCATTGGGAGGGCTTGGATGGAACAGGCGATGGAAACGAGGCCTGGCGTACCACACAACGGAGGAAACGGACCTCCTACGTTCGGAACGGGGTCCTGTTGATCGGGAGGGGTCTGGCATACCGCAAAACGGAGGAAACGGACATCCTACAGTCGAAACGGGGGTCCTGTTGATTGGGAGGGGTGTGGCGGACGAAACATACCTCCTATGGTCGAAACGGGGGTCCTGTTGATTGGGAGGGGTGTGGCGTACCACAAAACGGACGAAACGGACCTCCTACGGTCGAAACGGGGGTCCTGTTCATCGGGAGGGGTGTGGCGTACCGCAAAACGGGACTCCACGGGATACTGTTCATCTCCACCGTCGACCTCCTCCAGCCTCCATGGGCTACCGTCGACCTCCTCCAGCCTCCACAGGCTCCTGTTCATCCAGTCTCCACCGCACGCTACTCCACCGGCTACTGTTCAACCACCCCTCCACGGGCACCCCACCACCGTCTACTGTTCATCCAGCCCTCCACCACACCATGGGGTCCTGTTCATCCAGAGGCAACGCCACCGCTCACTGTTCATCCAACCCCCCCTGCAACGATCACTGTTCATCCAATCGATCGGCTTCAATTAGCAGCAGTAGCGAAGGAATCGCTCGATCGGGTTCAGTTAACAGCCATCGATCGATCGCTCGGGTTCAGTAACGCGTAGCCTGCAGTGCAATCGCTCTGGTTCAGTTAGAGCCCAACGCCTCGCTCGGGTTCAGTTAGAGCCAATGCCTCGCACACACGCGCGTAAGTGTACGAGAGAAACGCGCATCGCTCGGCCCCTGACCTCCCACCATAACCGGGAACTCCCCGAGATTTTCCTCCCCCTCGCTTCTACCGCGGTTTTTTCCGTCCTGGACAGCCCAAAGAATGTCATGCAGCTGCGTCTCCGGCCTGCCCAGGATGAAAATCCCATTTTCTGTCATGATTTTTTGTCATAGAAGTAGGAGCCCACCACATCTATGATGATACCAGGTTTTTTCACAATTATCATCATAGAAGTGTCATATGTATGACAGAAAAAAAATTCGTTCGGCCCAAAATGTCACGGATGTGTCTTTTTTTTGTAGTGATATCACCATCTTGATCTGCCTGATGCTCAGGTGGAAGAGGAGGAGGAGGTGGTGGTGGCGGAGCCAGTGAGTTTGACCAACATTGAAACAATGCTACGAAATGCTCGTGCATTCCGTGAACTTCCACCTGCAGAAGAAAAACGATGGGCCTGCATGTTGGAACAATGCAACGTGGCTGTCACCCCAGGAAATAAGCTGTCAGTATTCTCGGCTATGGTCACCTTTCTTTAGGTGAAGACATCTGAGCGGATGACCAACAAAGCATTCGATGCGATGTTGGCTGCTTTCCGCAAAGCTTTCCGAGATGAATCTGAGCTGCCACACACCTACAGTAAAATGAAAAATTTCCTTCGTGCAGTTGGAATTGGATATGATATGATCCTTGTTTGTAAGACTAATTGTGTTCTGTTCCGGAAGGATTATGCCAACTTAAGTGAATGCCCGAAATGCAAATCATCAAGATGGCGATGCTGTGAAGAGGATTCCTCATAATGTTTTGAGACATTTTCCAATTACACCAAGATTGCAGAGGTTGTTTCATCATGCTGAAACAAGAGAGGATGTACTGTGGAATTCTAGGAACCAGGAGTACAGAGATCAGAATGTAATGAGCCATCCATCACATGGTAGTGAGTGGAAAAGCTTCAATCAGAAGCACAAAAAGTTTGCTGCTGACCCAAGAAACATTAGACTTGGCTTAGCTTCAGATGGATTTAACCCATTTGGCCACCAGAGCGCCACATATAGCATGTGGCCAGTGCTTCTTATCCCTTACAACATGCCTCCAAATGTCTGCACCAAAGAATCAAACTACATGATGGCCTCGCTCATCCCAGGTCCAAAAAGACCTGGAAAGGATTTTGATTTGTTCATGGAGCCTCTTGTGGAGGAACTTCAATAGCTATGGATGGGTTTTCTCACTCGAGACCTATATAGCAGTCCACCAGCTGATTTCTTTTTGCATGCTGTTATAATTTGGTGCATCCATGATTATCCGGCTTTGGGCACTATGTCAGGGCGAACGACACATGGTTACAATGCATGTGTTCACTGTGATAGGAATCTGCTGCCATACGCAATACTTAGCAAGATCTGTTACATTGGACACCGTCGTTTCCTTGCCAAGGACAAGCCACATCCTAGAAAATACCGAAGACATGTGTTCAATGCAAAGCATGAAAACCGTGATGCGCCAAAGAGGCTCACCGCTGATGGGTTCCAAGTTGAATTAGAGAAGGTTAGGCATATTACACCAGGAAACCATCCTTAGTGGGAAAAGGAAGCGTGGCAGGGCAGAAGAGAGATTATTGTTTACCCGCAGGTCCACTTTGTGGGACTTGGAGTATTGGAAAGATTTGGATCTGCGGCATAATCTTGATGTGATGCACATCGAGAAAAATATATGTGACAGCATTATCGGCACACTTATTAATATTGAAGGCAAGATGAAAGATACCTTAAAATCTAGGATTGATCCGACACACCTGGGTATCAGACAGGATTTGCAGGTGCAAGATGAAGGTAAACCACAGGATATGGCACCAGCTATGTACGTCTTGGACAAGGTAAAAAGAAAAGAATTCTACGAGGTTTTGTCACGTGTGAGATTCCCACATGGATTTGCTTCCAACCCTGAAATGAGAGTCAGTGCAGATGGAAACAAGGTACAAGGGTTAAAAACTCATGACTGCCACGTCCTACTTCAAAGGGTTTTACCTGTTATCCTTAGAGGAATGGGCCGCCCTGACTTATACAGAGCAGTTGCAGAGTGGGGACAATTCTTCAGGGGACTCTGCAGTAGAAATATCAGGATAGATGCTTTGGAGCGTCTTAGAGACAAGATACCAACTATACTATGCGACCTTGAGAAGATATATCCTCCAGCCTTCTTTGATGGGATGGTGCATTTGGCTGTTCATCTACCTGATGAGGCACTACTTAGAGGTCCAGTACAGTATGGCTGGATGTACCCTATTGAAAGGCGGCTAGGCACTTTCAAGGTCTATGTTAGGAACAAAGCTAGACACGAGGGTTCAATTGCAGAGGCCTACATTGCTACAGAAGCGTTGACATTCTGCTCAAAATACATTGAAACAGCTGATCAACTTAGCAAAGAGGTGGATGAAGACAATCCCGGGCTCAATGTTTTCGATTATTCTGTTCGAGTTACAGGGAAAAGTCGACAAGAGGGCAAACCTAAAGATTTGGACAAAATGGTTTGGTATGTGTTGAATAACTGTCCTGAGATACTACCTTATATCAAGTAAGTGCTAAGTACTGCAGCTTATACATCATAATATACTAAACTTGCAGCACATTCTTATATATTTAGATGTTTGATGCGATCACTATGTTGTGCAGCATCTACAAAAAGGAGTTACTGTCGCAAAATCCAAGAAACATTGACAAACTGGTTATGGCAGGATTTGCGAAATGGTTCAAGAGCCATGTAAGCTTTTGAATTGCACTGTTAGTTTTTTTAATATATTGAGTACATAAGATGATCAGCTTGCCTATTTTCTAACCATAGGTTAAGAAGATGCGGGAGGATGGGCAGGCAGTTGATGATGCCCTTTAGTCACTAGCAATGGGTCCTGATACTCGGGTAAGACATTATGAATCTTGCATTGTTGGAGATGTGCGCTACAACACCCTTGCACGAGACAAAGGCAGGAAGACACAAAATAGTGCCATCATGAGCACGGATACGTATGACAAAGAGATAACTAAAATGTATGCTAACATAACAGACATTGTTCAGTTGCAATATATCTCCAGTTTCGAGGATCATCTGTGTGTGGTTCTGTTGTGCTGTCGTTGGTATAACCTATTTTCCAGGATCGCAAAACCCAGAGTTGATGATTATTTCAAATCCATCAATGTCAAGGCGGCGTACCAGACCAACGAGCCTTTTATTTTGGCAAATCAAGCAACACAGATATTTTTCTTGGAAGACACATTTGCACGTAGCGATGACTGGAGAGTATTGCAAAGGTTTGAGCAGAGGAATTCATTTAATGAAGTTGCATAACAAGATGATGCTTACACAGCTCCTGATGTACAAGATAGCACAGATGTTCCTAATATCTTTGAGAACCATCACGTCAATGACGCCGGCGAAAATATTGCCTGTCGTGCTGTGGACATACAAGAGTTGATCAAGAAGAAGCCAACGTTCGAGGACATTGAGGACGAAGAAGAAGATGACACCATGGGGAATTACGATTCAGACTGATACACATGGCGAAGATGTTGACGTTGCTGCTGCAGATGATGATTACATTGCTTTTGTTGTATTTGCCTGTCAGAAGACGTTTTTTTATTGACTATGTGAAATTGTGTTTGCTATGACAACTGAAACCTGATGAACATGTTGTTTAGTATTTTCCTGTGAGAACATCACTTGTTATGTATGCTGATTTGTGTTTGGTGATTGTATGACGACTAAAACATGATGACATTGTTGTTTAGTTGTACTCATATTTGGCTGTGAAACTTGAATTTGATGACATAGTTTGATGTTGGACTGCAATTTGCTCGACGTCTTCGAATGAGAACAAAGCTGACCCGACAGGGCCTCTGCTAATTTATTTATTTATTACCAAAAGGGCCTCTGATATTTATTTATTTATGAGCAAAAGGGGATACCCCCTGATTTCCGTTAATAGAAATCATTAGATGTTCACAACACTGCGCCCAGCCTGCTACACAGGTTTCATTCATTACTAGATTCAGCAAAGTGCTCATGTCATAGCCACTGAATACATCACGAGTGCTATATGCACTGCAAATAAAGAGACAATCATCCTATAGAGCACATCGATTTTGCCCATTATCTTCACAAGCTCTTTCATCTCCTCATTGCTGTCAAGGACGTTCAGCAACTGTTGCTTGGCCATGGTCAGAGGAACTGCATCTTTAACCTTCTGCTCTGCATCTTCCTCTTCTGTCGTTCCTTCAGTTACTTGTCCAACACCCCAACCTGCTGGTATTGGGATTCCTTAGCTAACCAAATAATCAGCGTAGTTGCACTCCCCCACATCAGCAACTTCCCAGAAATACAAATCACACGAATCTTCCCTTTTCTGCATGAATCAAATTGGAAGATCATCAACCAAAGAATTAAAAAAATCAGCAACTGAAAGCAGCAGAACAACACTTAAACATATTATTACCCCATGATTCGGGCATTTGTAGAAGACTCGGCCAGGGTTGAGGATTGTGGTTGAGACGCGACGGATGACTCTGCGTGATTTGCAGCAGTGGCACCACACCAACGGCAGTGGGTTGCGATGAGCAACCGGCTGCGGTGCACGTGCCGATGGGGGTGTGATGAGACCCACAGGCGATGGTACGGGTGGCGACTTGGCGCATATTTGGTTGTTGCCTGCTGAAGAGCGGGTGGACGAGCAGCCAGCGGACATGGTTGCTGCGGCCAGAGCTTCTGATGCTAGGCAGAGTAAGTAGAGAAGAGGAGAAGCGAACGTTGGATATGTCAGTTTCATTACTTGCAGAGTAGCATAGCACCATATATAGTCGTAGTCCAGGTTTGGATTCGAACCAGCTACAGGAGCACGTCTCTCTTTTTTCTAAAACTCAGCAACGTCTCTTTACTGGTACACTAGCTTGTTATGTACGCCTTCTCATGTCTTTGATTCCTCCACCTGACATCTGGGACCCATCGGAAGGGCCTCTGTATTTCAAAAAAACGTGCCCCCCGCTGACAGGTCGGACCCACCAGCTATCTTCGCATGCAAGGAAGTGCCTCCTTATTACGCACAAAAAATGAATACTCAACCTGCTAGCAGGAACCCAGCATCATGGGAGGCTGACTTGTGGGCCTACCAAGTTGACGGGGACGGAGGGCTTTGTCAACTTAGTCAATATGAACAAGTCTAGATCCAGTTACCGTACGATGTTCATCCAACGGCAGTAGTGCTTCTTCAACCTCATGTCTTCTTGCTCCAGCCGCCCAAACCAGCGCCGGCCGTTCCACGTGCTCCTGGCTCCCATGGCCGGCTGTGATGCCGCGGGGCCTCACCGCCCCCTACTACTCCCACCGCTGGTCAGGGCATCCCTCTACTCACCCACACCCCCTGTTATTCTGCGGCGATGATAGCCTCACACCGCAGCCGAACCAGTGAACCCTCGTACTCCTCTCCGCGTGGGCATACACTGCCGCGTCTTCCTCGGCTCCGCGTCGTCCCCTTCCTAGGCCTCACCGTCGTCCACCGCCTTGGTACTCTCAGCACGGCGTGGTCAATGTGGTCAACGACCGACTTCCATCGGAAGAGTACTGTACATGGAGAGGATGACAGCTGGGTCCACGGCCACAGCCCAATTTTTTGGGATTTGCCAAGTAAGTCACTTTGTCAGGCCTGTTGGGCTATAAATCTTTCAAGACGAGGAGAGCTTCATTCGTCTGAGAAAATGGCCTATCAGTAATGAGAAATCGGTTGTACATTTTTAAAACACATCAAACCGGCAATTAGTTTCAAAATTCTTTTTTTCATTTCGAGATTTTAAATTGCATTGATTTTTATGCGTGGACAATTTGTTGGATTTTATATTGATATATATTTATTTTAAAAATCAGTTTGAATGTGACTCGAAATTTCGGAATTAAAAACAGTTCGGACCGCACCAAAATATGCAAAATTTCGTATAATTTTTTAACCATGGCCACAATATGGGCTATAATGCTAACAAAAAGAATATGGGCTCCAAAAAACCCTTAAGAATTAGCAAATGGGTTGTAAATTATTAGAAATAATGGTAGATGGGTTGTATGATGTTTTCCACAGATTTGAGGCTTTCCTAAAAAAAGGTTGACGGACAAGCAGTGACTATTGGATGTTGAAAGTGCAACTATCCCTAGGTGGTTTTGGTAATTCATAACAACATATAGCCCATTGAGCTAATGCTATTCCAAGATGATTATTTCAGGAAAGCTCAATGATTGGCATGGCATGGATGTGAAAGTGGAACCCTCAAAATGCTAAGGAAAAAGGATTGGCTCAAGCTCAAAAGCTCAAGACTCTTCATTTTATATTTTAGTGATCCAAGATCACATTGAGTCTTTAGGAAAAGCCAATACTATCAAGGAGGGATGAGGTGTTGCTTAATGAGCCTCTTGCTTCATGTGCTTAGTGATATGCTCCAAAAACCCTCAACTACTTTCCCATATCCACATATGACCTAAACCCTAAGCCAAACTCGGTCCTACCGATTCTTCCTATCCAGCGCCACCGAGTTTCACTTGTCATTAGCCACTGCCAAACCCTAGCAATTCGGTTCTACCGATAGGGATCTCGGTCTCACCGAGATGGGATTGCAAACTCTCTGTTTCCCTTTCGTAACTTTTCGGTCTCACCGAAAGAGCGAATCGGTCCCACCAAGATTGCAATGTAAATTCAGTGTTTCCCCTTTGTAACTTTTCGGTCTCACCGAAAGAGCAAATCGGTCCCACCGAGTTTGCCTGACCAACTCTCTGGTTAGCTAATTACCAAATTCGGTCTCACCGAGTTTGTGTAATCGGTCTCACCGAGATTACGTTATGACCAAACCCTAACCATATCGGTCCTACCGAGTTGCATGTTAGTCCCACCGAAAATCTCTAACGGTCACTAGGTTTACATTTTCGGTCCGACCGAGTTTGTTGATTCGGTCCCACCGAGATTGGAAAACTGTGTAACGGTTGGATTTTGTGTGGAGGCTATATATACCCCTCCACCTCCTCTTCATACGAAGAGAGAGCCATCAGAACACATACACCATTCCAACTCGTATGTTCTGAGAGAGAACCACCTACTCATGTGTTGAGACCAAGATATTCCATTCCTACCATATGAGTCTTGATCTCTAGCCTTCCCAAGTTACTTTCCACTCAAATCTTCTTTCCACCAAATCCAAATCCTATGAGAGAGAGTTGAGTGTTGGGGAGACTATCATTTGAAGCACAAGAGCAAGGAGTTCATTACCTACACACCATTTGTTACTTCTTGGAGAGTGGTGTCTCCTAGATTGGCTAGGTGTCACTTGGGAGCCTCCGACAAGATTGTGGAGTTGAACCAAGAAGTTTGTAAGGGCAAGGAGATCGCCTACTTCGTGAAGATCTACCGCTAGTGAGGCAAGTCCTGTGTGGGCGATGGCCATGGTGGGATAGACAAGGTTGCTTCTTCGTGGACCCTTTGTGGGTGGTTGCTTCTTCCTGGACCCTTCATGGGTGGAGCCCTGTGTGGACTCGCGCAACCGTTGCCCTTTGTGGGTGGAGCCTTGTGTGGACTCGCGCAACCGTTACCCTTTGTGGGTTGAAGTCTCCATCAACGTGGATGTAGGATAGCACCACCTATCCGAACCACGGGAAAAACATCCGTGTCTCCAATTGCGTTTGAATTCTCCAAACCCTTCCCTTTACATTCTTGCAAGTTGCATGCCTTACTTTCTGCTGCCAATATACTCTTTGCATGCTTGCTTGAATTGTGTGATGATTGCTTGACTTGTCCTAAAATAGCTAAAATCTGCCAAGAACTAAAATTGGGAAAAGGTTAAGTTTTTATTTGGTCAAGTAGTCTAATCACCCCCCTCTAGACATACTTTCGATCCTACAAGTGGTGTCAGAGCTTTGGTCTCCATTTGCTTTGATCTCCATAGCTTTGGTGGTCATAGCCTTGGTTTCACAACCTAGGAGAGTATGGCGTCTAGCGAGGGAAATTACCACCGTAGAGGTCCCTACTTTGATGGTACTAATTTTGCTAGTTGGAAGCATAAAATGAAAATGCATATTCTTGGTCATAACCCCGCCGTTTGGGCTATTGTGTGTGTTGGTTTGCAAGGTGACTTCTTTGATGGGAGAGAACCAAACCGTGAAGCTACCGCGGATGAGTTGAAGATGTTGCAATACAATGCTCAAGCTTGTGATATTCTCTTCAACGGATTGTGCCCCGAAGAATTCAACAAAATCAGCCGTCTTGAGAATGCGAAGGAAATTTGGGACACTTTGATTGATATGCACGAAGGTACCGACTCCGTCAAGGAATCCAAGTTGGATGTGCTTCAAAGCCAACTCGACAAGTTCAAGATGAAGGATGGTGAGGGTGTCGCTGAAATGTACTCTAGGCTTGCTCTCATCACAAATGAGATTGCCGGCTTAGGAAGTGAAGAGATGACCGACAGATTCATCATCAAGAAGATTCTAAGAGCCTTCGATGGAAAATATGATACCGTGTGCACATTGATCCAAATGATGCCCAATTACAAAGATCTCAAGCCAACGGAGGTGATTGGAAGAATTGTTGCTCATGAGATGTCACTTAAGGATAAAGAGGAACTTCACAACAAATCAAGTGGTGCCTATAAAGCCTCATGTGAATCCCCTACATCATCAAGTGAGAAACAAGACTTCAATGAAGAATTGAGCTTAATGGTGAAGAACTTCAACAAGTTCTACAAGAGTAGAAGCAAAGATAGAAGCTTCAAGTCAAGGTCCTACAATGACAAAAGATCTTCTAGTCGAGAGTGAAACTGCTACAGTTGTGGAAGACCCGGACACTATTCCAATGAGTGTACGGCTCCCTACAAGAGAAGAAGATTCTCCAAAAAGAAGAAGCAAAGAATCACCACCAAGAGAGAGGAGGAGTAGAGATGATCGTTATGAACGAAGATACTCACGGAGAAGCAAGGATTCGGAAAGGAAGGAAAAATCATCAAGGAGCTACACAAGATGAAGACATCAAGCTCATGTTGGTGAATGGGTATCCGGCTCCGACTCCGACAGCCACTCCGAGAGAAGTTATCACTCCGACTCCGAAGATACTCAAGATGAAGGTGTTGCCGGTCTAGCACTTGTGTCAACCAACTCCTATGACATATTTGACTCACCAAATGAAGGAATTGGAAGATGCTTCATGGCCAAAGGTCCTAAGGTAACACACCCCGAGTATGTTGATTTCAATAGTGATGAAGATGACTTGTTAGGTGATGATTTGCTTGTTGACAACTCTAGTGATGAATACTATGATGAAACGTCAATTAAACATGCTAATCAAGATAAAATGAATGACAATGATAAGGAGAAGATTGAGGCTCTAACTAAAGAACTAAACACTCTTAAGTTAGCTCATGAAACTATCTTCGAAGATCATCAAGAACTTTTAAGAGCTCATGAGAAATTACGCTTTGAAAAGCTCAATCTTGAGCAAGAGCATGAGTTCTTAAAAGCAATCAATGATGATCTCCGCAAGAAAAGCTCTTCTTACATTGCCAAGCGTTTACTCTTATCCACTTACATGCCTCAAGTCAAGTCTAGTAACAAGAACAAGAAAGATTCTTCCTCTAGCAGTAACGATGATCATGCTAAATCCAATATTGTTGCTTATAGTAGTTCTCTTGATTCCACTAATGATTCTCTTAGCCAAGTTACACTTGAGCAAGAAAATAGTTTATTGAAGGGAATTATATAGAAAGGAGTATACAAAAGCCTTGCCGGGAGTAAGCAATTCGAGGAAATTGTGTGCAAGCAAGGAATGCACCAGAAGAATCAAGGTGTTGGTTTTGAACGGAAGTTCAATGCCAATGGAGTTGAGTGGGAAGAAGATCAATACCCCAAGACAAAGTTTGTTCCTCAACAAGAGAAGTATGATACTTCTTTCAAGGGGACACAAGCTCAAGATGATCTTCCACCACAAGACTACAAGCAAAAAGGCAAGGACAAGCTTCAAGAGGAAATTGACGCATTTGAAGAAGCTCCTAAGACCTTAGTCAAGTGGATTCCCAAGACTACTTCAAGTTCCACTTCATCAAGTACGACTACAACTCCAAGGATTCCCATCAAGATTATGTGGATCCAAAAGAAGAAGAACTAGAGAGTTCTTGAGGGTGACTCCGCCAACATACTTCACTCTTATCATTTTGGCAAGAACAAGTGCAATCAACTTCCACATCTTGCACTAGTTCAAGGAGTCACAAACCCTCTTGTTGGTAAGACAAGGGACAAGGTAACCTAAAAGTTTTCATGGACATCATCTTTTGTGTGCATCACTCTATGTATATGCATATCCTTGTTTGTTCCTTGTGGGACTAACCCATGTAGGTATTGAAAGTGCAATTCACTCAAATGGATAGCTCCAAGTGATCTACATCAACATTGAGCATCCACATCTTCAACACCTACATGAAGTCATCATCGACAAAACCCAAGGTTAGTTCATCCCTCTTAGAGGGGATATCACATCTAGGGGGAGCTTTACTCTAAGACTTGAGCTAAAGCAACTCTAAAGATGTGAACACAACAATGCTTTATGTAAAAGTGGTAACCCCACTTGAGCTTAAACGATGAGTATGACCTATGATCAAGTGCTCTCACTTGACTCCTAAGTCAATATACTCATATATAGATGACCTTGTCATCGCAAATTGCTTGATAGATGCTAGAATTGGTTGTGCATGCCTTGCCACATATTTCATTTGCCATCTTATTGTGTGAGCATGCTGGTTGCATATTTTACTCATTCGAGGACATCCACTTGTTGTTTTGATTGTTTGGTTTTATTTTCTTTTGCCAAGTGGATGGACAAGAATGCCTAAGTACCTCCTCTAGCTATCTATGCTTTTCTCGTCTCAAACTCTATTCATGCTGCATCACAAAATTTGATCAAGTCAGATTCGAACCACTCTATGTGAGGAGCGCTCGGAGTCCCCGATTCGTCATAGACTTAAACTTCCAAAACCTCTTTATGATTCTCGGTCTGACCGATACCCCACTTTCGGTCCTACCGAGATCATTAAGTTGATCTAGGTTTTCGATCTCGGTGCAACCGATTTGAACATTTCGGTCACACCGAGTTTCAGTAACTGCCTGCAGTTATGAATCTCGGTGCCACCGAGTTGTTCCACTCGGTCACACCGACAGGGTCGGGCTATATATAGTCACGGGAAAAATTTGGAAATTTCTCCGAACCCCTTCGCCCGCGCGATAGCCTGTTCTGCCAACGTGGTATCCGGATCGTCTTCTGCCGCCAGCCGCCTCCAGTCGCTGGTCTCCGTCGTCGTCAACGGGAATTCTGCCCCGCCATTGCCGCCGTAGCGAGTCTCCGCCGAACTAGGGTATGGACTCGATCACAGTGCTATTCCCCGTCCGATTCCTAGCACATTGTGTTCTTCATGATTCTTGCCACGATTGAAACACTCCTATCCAGTCAATACGCCCGTAGATTAGCTTTGATTCGAAAATTTTATGGTTAGGTTTCTGCTGAAACCATCTCGGACCCACCGAGTTGAAAAACTCGGTCCCACCGATTTGGCTTATGCCATTGCACAAGTGAGACTCGGTCTGACCGAGAATTACTTATCGGTGTGACCGATTTTGGAACTCTGTGAAACCCTAGCAGTCTCGGTGCCACCGAACTGTGACTCGGTCCTACCGAGTTCACTAGTTTAGGTTCCAAAACTGCATCGGTATCACCGAGTTTGAAAATCGGTAGATCCGAGATGATTTCAGTGGGAAACTAAAACTAAGTTTTTGGATCATTCTTTTGCAAAAATCTCTGCATTTTGTGATGCTCATCTTTTCTACCTCATCTATAAACTGTTCACAGGGTCAGCAGTCAGAGTTTGCAGCATGTCTGATCAAAGTGACAGCCAGAACATGTCAGAGCAGCAGGTGCACATGAGTGAGGGCACTAGTCCCTCCAGCTCTTCAGATGAGGGCAGCAGGAGCACCCCTAGCAACTTGCCAAAAGCTGCCACCAGATAGAGGAAGAAGAGAACTTCTGATTCCGAAGATGAAGATTATGTGGCAGAGGAAGAGGCCACATCAAAGAGAGTTGAACCAGCTCAAGGCACAAAGCCAGGGCTGAAAATAAAAAGGCCAGTAGGCAGGCATCCCATGTCAAAGGCAAGAGCTTCAACTGAGAAGCCTGCACCTAAAGAGCCAGTTGCTGCTGAGGGAAAGAAAAGAAAGGAAAGGGTCAAGAAGACCGTAGCCAGAGTGCTAGGAAAGGCTTCCATCATGGAAGAGGAAGAGGAAGAAGAGGTAGCTGCACCAGCACCCAAGGCACCCAAGCTGATGGGTGATGCCATAAGATCAGGGGCTACTGCATCTAAGCCCAAAGCCGCCTCCAAGCCAAAACCAAAGAGGAATACAAGGAGCATTCCTGCAACTGAGAAGAACAAGGCCCCAGTGCCTGAGACTGTTGCTGAAGAAGAGGATGAAGAGCAAGTTCTGAGAAAGCTCAAGCCCAAGATCCCAGACCACAACGATGCGCATCCTGTGGCTGAGGACATGAAGCTCAGGAGAGATTCAGGGCTGAGGAAGTGGAGAGAAGCAGACCCGTATGCTTCAAGGAGGAGGATTGCTGTTGACTACAGGTTCCACACTAAGGAATAGCAGGACTTCTATGAGATAGTGTTGCTTGATAAGAAGCCAATAGTCTGTGATATGAGATGGGTTGACTGGAAGTACATCAAGGACAATGAGGAGCACTATCCTGGAGTGCAAGACAGGTTCATAGCTTGTGGAGTAGCTGACTTTGTTGGGCAGAAGCTCACAAAGTGGAATGAGGAGCTTATAATGCAGTTCTACTCCACAGCACATTTTTATTCAGATGGGAGGATCACATGGATGTCTGAGGGTACAAGGTACCAATCCACAGTTGCTGAGTGGGCACAGATCATTAATGCCCCAGAGGAGCATGATGATGACTTGAACATATATGCCAAGAAGAAGATGGACCATAACTCTATGTCCAATATGTACAAAGAAATTCCCAATGAAGCTCTTGATACCTTCAAATTTGGGTCTGTGCATTACCTTCTGTCAGGGCTGCCAACTATCAATTGGATCTTGAGGCACACCTTATTGCCCAAGTCTGGAGATCACAAGATGATCAGAGGCCATGCTATCAACTTGCTACATGTATTTGATGTGCCTCAGAAGTTCAAGGTGATGAGCCTCATAGTGGAAACTATCAAAAGGACTGCAGTAGATCAGAAGAGGAGTTGCGGATATGCCCCTCAGATCCAGGAGCTCATTAACTCCAAGATGGGCACGGACATATATTTATTGGACAAGGAACACCTGCCCATCCGTCCAGATTTTGAGGACAATCAAGTTGTCATGACTGAGAACGAGCCATCATCTGCCCAAGCATACGCAAAGAAGGAGAAGGCAAGGAAGGAGAAAGCTGCCAAGATGCCAACTCAAGAGGAGGCATCTGAGTATTTCTTGAAGACCAAACAAGAGCAGCTTGGTTACCTGATTGCATCCACCCTGCGGATTGAGCAAGGACTAGCCACCCTAACTCAAAACCAGGCAAGCCTAGAGAGAATCATGGAACAGAAGTTCTATGACTTGGATGTCAAGGTAACGGAGATTCAGACTGCAGTGGAGCAGCTCCAAGATGATATGCAGGAGAGGAGAGGCAGGACTACCACTCATGCCTTTGCCAGAGTGCCACGAGGTCCGAGGTCGTCTACCGTGCCAGTTGCTGACACAAGAGCCACCACCTCAGCACCAGCTACAGCCTCAGTTCCACCAGCTCCAGCATCTACTTCAGCTCCAACTCCAGCGTCTACTTCAGCGTCTACAGAAGCCTTCGTCCTTGGAGTGATCCGGACTCCACCACCACCAGAAGATCAAGCCTGAGCGTCGATCTAGTACTATGCATTTTCTAGGAACTTTTTGGTAACTTGTTGCCAAAGGGGGAGAAAAATGTATAGATCATAGGCTTCAAGAGAGAGAGAGTGTTGCTTTTCTCTCTTGCTTTATTTGGTGGTTTTTCAAACTTGTTTGCTTTTGAGTGCTTGAGATACTACGTCATTATTTGTGAGACATTTATGATCATGTGTTTGATCATAAGCTACACTTAATGCCTGCTTAATGCTATTATCTTATCTATCTTATGTGATCTTTCACTATTCTTGGTGATGAGTGCATGTATTTCATTCTTATCATTTTAAGCGCTCCACCAAGATGTATGTGACATGGAAGAGTAACCCATGACTCTAACTCCTTGTGCATTTGCAGTCCAAAGCAAATTTTAAATATGCACAAATTTAGGGGGGAGCTCTTACTTATCACATACTTCTCAAAGCGATGATATATTTCATGCTTATTATCATTTGTCGAAGCTTTGATCTATATGTTGTCATCAATTACCAAAAAGGGGGAGATTGAAAGTGCAACTATCCCTAGGTGGTTTTGGTAATTCATAACAACATATAGCTCATTGAGCTAATGCTATTCCAAGATGATTATTTCAGGAAAGCTCAATGATTGGATGGCATGGATGTGAAAGTGGAACCCTCAAAATGCTAAGGAAAAAGGATTGGCTCAAGCTCAAAAGCTCAAGACTCTTCATTTTATATTTTAGTGATCCAAGATCACATTGAGTCTTTAGGAAAAGCCAATACTATCAAGGAGGGATGAGGTGTTGCTTAATGAGCCTCTTGCTTCATGTGCTTAGTGATATGCTCCAAAAACCCTCAACTACTTTCCCATATCCACATATGACCTAAACCCTAAGCCAAACTCGGTCCTACCGTTTCTTCCTATCCGGCGCCACCGAGTTTCACTTGTCATTAGCCACTGCCAAACCCTAGCAATTCGGTTCTACTGATAGGGATCTCGGTCTCACCGAGATGGGATTGCAAACTCTCTGTTTCCCTTTCGTAACTTTTCGGTCTCACCGAAAGAGCGAATCGGTCCCACCGAGATTGCAATGTAAATTCAGTGTTTCCCCTTTGTAACTTTTCGGTCTCACCGAAAGAGCAAATCGGTCCCACCGAGTTTGCCTGACCAACTCTCTGGTTAGCTAATTACCAAATTCGGTCTCACCGAGTTTGTGTAATCAGTCTCACCGAGATTACGTTATGACCAAACCCTAACCATATCGGTCCTACTGAGTTGCATGTCAGTCCCACCAAAAATCTCTAACGGTCACTAGGTTTACATTTTCGGTCCGACCGAGTTTGTTGATTCGGTCCCACCGAGATTGGAAAACTGTGTAACGGTTGGATTTTGTGTGGAGGCTATATATACCCCTCCACCTCCTCTTCATTCGAAGAGAGAGCCATCAGAACACATACACCATTCCAACTCGTATGTTCTGAGAGAGAACCACCTACTCATGTGTTGAGACCAAGATATTCCATTCCTACCATATGAGTCTTGATCTCTAGCCTTCCCAAGTTGCTTTCCACTCAAATCTTCTTTCCTCCAAATCCAAATCCTATGAGAGAGAGTTGAGTGTTGGGGAGACTATCATTTGAAGCACAAGAGCAAGGAGTTCATTACCTACACACCATTTGTTACTTCTTGGAGAGTGGTGTCTCCTAGATTGGCTAGGTGTCACTTGGGAGCCTCTGACAAGATTGTGGAGTTGAACCAAGAAGTTTGTAAGGGCAAGGAGATCGCCTACTTCATGAAGATCTACCGCTAGTGAGGCAAGTCCTGTGTGGGCGATGGCCATGGTGGGATAGACAAGGTTGCTTCTTCGTGGACCCTTCGTGGGTGGAGCCCTGTGTGGACTCGCGCAACCGTTACCCTTTGTGGGTGGAGCCCTGTGTGGACTCGCGCAACCATTACCCTTTGTGGGTTGAAGTCTCCATCAACGTGGATGTAGGATAGCACCACCTATCCGAACCACGGGAAAAATATCCGTGTCTCCAATTGCGTTTGAATTCTCCAAACCCTTCCCTTTACATTCTTGCAAGTTGCATGCTTTACTTTCCACTGCCAATATACTCTTTGCATGCGTGCTTGAATTGTGTGATGACTGCTTGACTTGTCCTAAAATAGCTAAAATCTGCCAAGAACTAAAATTGGGAAAAGGTTAAGTTTTATTTGGTCAAGTAGTCTAGTCACCCCCCTCTAGACATACTTTCGATCCTACAGATGTCCATCCAACGACCGTCGTGCTTCTTCAATCTCTGCTCTTCCTGCTCCAGCCGCTCAAACAAGCGCCGACGGGACTGCCTGCTCTCTCCTCCCCACAGCCGGCTGTGCTGCCGCGCAGGCCTCACCGCCCCACCGTACTCCCATTGCTGGCCTAGCCATCCCTCTACTCACCCACACATATTGTTATTCTCCGACGACAGCAGACGAACCAGTAAACTCTCGTACAGTCGTACTTCCCTCCGTGTGGGAAACAACTGCCGAGTCTTCCCTGCCTCCGTGTCATTTCCTTCCTAGGCCTCGCCGTCGTCCACCGCTCTGGTGCTCTCGGCGCGGCCTGGTCAATGTGGTCAACGACCGACATGCATCTGAAGTGGACTGTATGTGGGGAGGCGGACAGCTGGGTCCACGGCCGCACGCAAGGAAATGCCTCCTTATTACGCGCATAATAATGATTACTCCACCTAACATCTGGGACCCACCGAAAGGGCCTCTGTATCTTCATGAAAAAACATTACCATCGCAGCTTGGACCCACCAGCTATATCTTCGCACGCAAGGAAGTGCCTCCTTATTACGCACAAAAAAATGAATACTCCCCCTGCTAGCTGGGATCCAGTACAGTGGCAGGCTGACTTGTGGGCCTACTAAGTTGACGGGGACAGAGGGCTTTGTCAACTTAGTCAATATGCATGATTCTAGCTCCAGTGACCGTACGATGTCCATCCAACGGCCGTAGTGCTTCTTCAACCTCTGGTCTTCTTGCTCCAGCCGCCCAAACCAGCGCCGGTCGTGCCTCGTGCTCCTGCCTCCCGTGGCCGGCTGCGATGCGGCGGAGGCCTCACCGCCCCCTACTACTCCCACCGCTGGCCAGGCTATCCCTCTACTCACCCACACGCCCTGTTATTTTGCGGCGACGGCAGCCTCACACCGCAGCGAACCAGTGAACCCTCATACTCCTCTACGCGTGGGCATCCACTGCCACGTCTTCCCCGGCTCCGCGTCGTCCCCTTCCTAGGCCTCGCCGTCGTCCACCGCCCTAGTGCTCTCGGAGCGGCGTGGTCAACGTGGTCAAGGGACGACTTCCATCGGAAGAGTACTGTACATGGAGAGGCTGACAATTGGGTCCACGGCAGCCGCAAGGAAGTGCCTCCTTATTACGCGGAAAATAATTATTCCTCCACCTGACAGCAGGGACCCACCGGACGGGCCACCATATTTGGCAAAAAAATGTTTCCCCCTGACAGCTGGGACCCACCGGACGGGCCATCGTATTTCGTGAAAGAAACGTTCCCCCCGCTGTCATCTCGAACCCACCGAAAGTGCCTCCTTATTACGCACAAAAAAATGGATACTCCCCCTGCTAGTTGCGACCTACCTTGGTGGGTGGCTGACTTGTGGGCCTACTAAGTTGACGAGGACGGAGTGCTTTGTCAACTTAGTCAATATGAATGATTGTAGCTCCAATGACCGTATGATGTCCATCCAACGGCCGTAGTGCTTCTTCATCCTCTGGTCTTCTTGCTCCAGCCGCCCAAAGCAGCGCCGGTCGTGCCGCATGCTCCTGCCTCCCGTGGCCGGCTGTGCTGCCGCGGAGGCCTCACCGCCCCCTACTATTCCCACCGCTGGCCAGGCCCTGCGGCGACGGCAGCCTCACACCGTAGCCGAAGCAGTGAACCGTCATACTCCTCTCCACGCGAGCATCCACTGCCGCGTCTTCCCCGGCTCTGCGTCGTCCCCTTCCTAGGCCTCACCTCGTCCATCGCCCTGGTGCTCTCGGCGCGGCGTGGTCAACGTGGTCAAGGGACGGCTTCCATTGGACGTGGACTGTACATGGAGAGGCTGACAGCTAGGTCCTCGGCCGCAGCAAGGAAGTGCCTCCTTATTACATGCAAAATAATTATTCCTCCACCTGACAGCGGGGACCCATCGGACGGGCCACCATATTTTACGAAAAAAAACGTTTCCCCCTGAATGCTGGGACCCACCAGCTACATCTTCACACACAAGTAAGTGCGTCCAGGAAAAAAACGATTCGCCCCCCTGACTGCTGAGATCCACCATCTACATCTTCGCACGCAAGGAAGTGCCTGACAGTCGGGACCCACCTGGTCGAAGCGTACGTAGCGTTGTCATTCTGGTCGTGAATGTGTACGTACATACTGGTCGATGTAGAGGCGCGCACGTGTCGTAGTAGAGGCGCGCACGTAGCATGTACACGTACGTACAGCGGCCAGTGTGCAAGAAAGAAAATACGGCCATGTATGTACATACGGGCAGGGTCTCGGATGCCTACTCGTGCATACGTACGGCCAAGGCCCATGTACATGGCTGGATCGGAACGGAGAAACTTCTTTGTCGTCGTGTTCATGAGGAGCCAACCGGCTGGGTCGGAACGGAATGCGTCGTCGTGTTCATCGGGAGGGCTTGGACAGAATAGCCGATGGAAACGAGGCCTGGCGTACCGCGGAATGAAGGAAACGGCCTTGTGTTCGACCGGCCATGGTCGAAACAGGATCTTGTTCATCAGGAGGGGTCTGGCGTACTGCAAAACGGAGGAAACGGACCTCCTACGGTCGAAACGGGGGTCCTGTTGATCGGGAGGAGTGTGGCGTACCGCAAAACGGAGGAAACGGGCTTGCGTTGGAGCGCTACGGTCGAAACGGGGGTCCTGTTCATCGGGAGGGGTGTGGCGTACCGCAAAACGAGACTCCACGGGATACTGTTCATCTCCACCGTCGACCCCCTCCAGTCTCCACGGGCTATTGTTCATCCACCGTCGACCTCCTCCAGCCTCCACCTGCGACTGTTCATCCACGGGCTCCTGTTCATCCAGCCTCCACCACGCGCTACTCCACCGGCTACTGTTCAACCAGCCCTCTCCACGGGCTCATGTTCAACCACCCCTCCACAAGCTATTGTTCATCCAGTCCTCCACCGTCTACTGTTCACCCAGCCCTCCATGGGGTGGTCCTATTCATCCTGCCCTCCACGGGGTCCTGTTCATCCAGCCCAACCGGCTCGATCGATCGGGGTCCTGTTCATCTAGAGGCAACACCACGGGGTCCTGTTCATCCACCCCCACCGGGAACTGTTCATCCAACCCCCCCCCCCCAGCAATGCTCACTGTTCATCCAGAGGCAGCATCGATCGGCTTCAGTTAGTAGCAGTAGCGAAGGAATTGCTCGATCGGGTTTAGTTAACAGTCATCGATCGATCGCTCGGGTTCAGTAACGCGTAGCCTACAGTGCAATCGCTTAGGTTCAGTTAGATTCCAATGCCTCACACCCACGCGCGTGTGTGTACGAGAGAAACGCGCATCGCTCGGCCCCGACCACTCACCGTAACCAGGAACACCCCGATATTTTCCTCGCCCTCGCTTCTACCACGGTTTTTTCCGTCATGGACGGCCCAAAGAATGTCATGCATCTGCGTCTCCGGCCCGCCCAGGATGAAAAGCCCATTTTTTATCATGATTTTTTGTCATAGAAGTAGGACCCCACCACATCTATGATGATACCGTGTGTTGTCACAATTATTGTCATAGAAGTGTCATAAGTATGACAGGAAAAAAATTTCGTTCGGCCCAAAATGTCACGGATGTGTCTTTTTTTGTAGTGTCACGGTGTTCATAGCGGAGGATTCCAGAATCCAGTGCACGCTTGACAACACTGCACCCCAGGCTTGGGCTCGAAGAGCCTGTTCCCGCGCTAGAGCGCTGCCGCGCAAGCTTTCCGCCCGGCTAGTTTGGCCATGCGTCGGCTAGAAGAGGGACAAATCGTGGGTGTTTATTGGCAAAAGGCTTTGGAAAACGAAGTGTGTGGAATGAATTCGGTCATAAGTTTAACTTTGCGTGATGAGGTCAAAGTTACACAGAAGGGTGATGATGGAGACTCGAGTGCAATAATTAATTCTGTGCTCTACAGTGCACACAGTGGAAGAAACCAACTGTGTGCAATAATGTCGAAGATCGCAGTCGAGTTAGCTATACAGATCGTGTGTTGTGAGATCGACAAGGTAAAGTGATTCGAGAATGGTTAATAAAATCTAAGACCATTGCATATTAAGGTCAAAATAGTCCTAGCAATATATAAGTCTCATACGATGCTATTTCAATGATTGTACCACAAAAGCTCGAAATGTTACAAAGATCAAATTCCAGAGTTATATGGCTCAAATTCGAAGATTACAAGGTTCAAACTGATATTAGAAATGAAATTCAGCTCATCAGTTGCAAACGCTCATACTAATGCGCTGAACATGGATATCAGAGAGGTTCAAACTAATATCACCGCTTCTAAGTCTGGCTTCGAAACCTCACAATTTTTGCAAAGGGGTCAGCCACTGAGAAGTCATGTATGGGGTTGACCCGATGACTTCCGATTACTCTATCATCTGAAGTTCCAACATGAAATTCAGCATTTTTGGAGCCTACTCCATTCTGCCGCAGGTGCCGGCGCTGATCAACAGACCATTCATTTTTGCTAAATAAATGTAGGGCAAACCTCATTTCCTTCATCACCCTTGCTTTGAGAACAAAGAACCTGGCGAATATAATCTTCGGTAAGGTCCCTCGGTAGGAGTTCAAAGTAGTTTCTGATAGATGCAGATCTAGGCATTCGACGTGATTGTTATATTGTATCACATTATCCACCACTTGGCCTAATCTTATCTGCAAAAGAAGAAAACATGTTAGTGCCTTACTACAGACCTAGCTATTTGGTTTGCAGGATTTGTAAAATGCACTAACATGCCATCTTCGATCTGACATGATTAACATGGGCATTTGATTACATTCTAGAAAAATATAGCCTTCTTCACAAGAGGTTGGAGTGGATGAAAAGTTCCATAAGAAAACTAGTACAGATGAATCCAAAGGAGAAATGCTTATTGATTGTAACCATATGGATCAAGCAACCAATATGGGGGGGGCATGTATGTACTGAAATCCTCCAAAATAACCTTCAGAAATCATAGTACATTATCATTGTAAACTTGGAAAAAGGTGTCACAAATTGAACTCCCTTATGGTTAATATTTAACAGGAAAGGAACATCACCTCGATATATAGCTTCTCCAGGCACGAAAAGCATCTCAGGAAACTGACAACTTGCTCCAGGTCGGGCCGGATAGATTCTAGTGCCAAGACCTTCACTATGCGTAGTTTTGGGGTCAAGATTGTCGGAATCATTTTCTAAATGATAGACGAACAAACATCTTCAAAATTAGAAATAATGTTAATTTGTAGAAGGAGAGGTAGAAGGCGGCTGTTGTACCTAAACGGTTGTGGATCCAATAACAAGTTCGGAGTATTTGTTAGACGAGTAGCCCACCACTATCAATTTCAGCGCAGAAATGACATTGATTCTTGTTGGACCTTCTTGATCAACTATAAGTAATCTCTCAAGTGCAGGTGTGTCCTGGATGACCATACCGTGGTCCACCTTTTGTGATGTCTTCCTGCCGCATCAACAACACACATAAATAGTCCGGAGAGTCATGGAGGTGATGTGGAAGGTACTCAACCCATTGATCTCCTGAAGACGAAGGTACTCGAGTGCAGTACAGCCACGGAGCAGGCACTTCATGTCACCCTTTGAGAGGCAGATGGCGACGAGCTTGAGGTGCTTCAGTCGTGGTAGAATAAGAGCGGGTGCGTCATTAAGGGGCGGGAAATGGCAGTTCCTGAACTTGGTGACACACAGCGTGGGCGTGAGGCGGCGTGCGGACGTTGGCAGCGACCGCATATGCCCATCATCAAAAGTGAGCTCCTCGAGCTGATCTAAGGCAGGGGATCAGAACCAGTCGTCAAGCTTGGCTCGGTCCTTGCCGTTGGAACAGAACTTGCCCATTCTAAGGCCTTTGGTTGGGCCAAGGTGACTGCCGAGGATCTTGGAGAACGCATCCAAGCTTTTGCGATAGCCATGGCAGAGCTCGTGGGTGTCGATGAGGTCGAGAGGGCTGGAGTTCCATAGGGGGCGCCACCGCCGGGAAAGGAGGGTTGTCTGCGCCCCATATTTGATTGGGAGGAGGGAGATGATGACTCTCAACATATCATCAGGGAGGCTGCTGATTAAGTCTAGGCCTGCTGGAGTCACTTGTGGTTCTAGCTCGCCCCGCCTCCGCTTATTGGCAGCCCCGTTCTCCACCTCCGGAGTCTCCTTGTCAGCGGCGCTTTCTGATAGAAATGGGAGTACATGGAATATTTAGTTAAAATAGGGCAATAGAAAAGTGTATTGGTAACTAGAAGTTATTAGGTAGGAATATAGTAAGATAAGGGAATAGCAATTGGTTTCTTAAATACTACACAATTCATTTGACATTGCTGGGTAAGTCAACATATGCAGATAGTTGAAAAGAAAACTTACTTCGAACAAAGTCTGGATGGATGATTTTGTCGGGGAAGTTAGCATATATCTCATGACCAGGCCCTTCTATGTGCAGTGCAATTTTAGTGCCAGCTTTCAGTACATAAAACTTTGCAATTTCATTCCAAAAGCCAGTGCCAAAATAGGAGTCACCACGTTCATCAAGTCTTACAGTAGAAACGATTGTAAATCCATGGTTTGTGCACAGTTTGACATCCGTGGAGCCTTGATGTATGTAGAGGGAAATGTGCACTACATAATCTGTTGCATAGCGAGGGATGTCCTGCAGAAAATGGTAGGGTTGTTAAAGAAAATATGGTAACATGCAAATATGGGCCCAAATTGAAAGAACTGTACAAGAGTTGAAATCGAAGGATAAAAGTCTATAATTAAACAGATAGGGTAAACATGATGTCATGGAAATATGAGAGTAATCGAAAGAACAATGCATCATTAATTTGCCTAATATAGAAAGAAGAGGGGGGAAATCACCTTTGACGTATATGGTGCATGTGGCACCTTTTATCGAAATGTAGCAATATTTAGAATATGTTCAGGAAAGTAGACCATGCCAACCGATTTAGGGTGAGATTGAACATACCGCGTGCATCCTCAAGTTATCTGGTACAATGAGATGGAATCTCTGGTGGCGGTCGCCAAGTCCTGAAGTATCGGCGCACTGTACATTCTATGAATGAAAGAAAACCCTCAAATCAGCTCGAATAAAAATGAATTCATGGCAATTTCCGCCAGGTGATTAAAGGAGGCAGATGAACTGGGATAAGAGATGAGATAATATCCCGTTAAATTAGTTACCTTGTCGTCCATGAGAAAGAACCCTCAGTACGGCAGATTCCCCAACCGAACGGAGCTGGGTTGACTGCGAGCAGCGTCGAGAAAGTCGATGGCGATAGGCGGCACAAGAGGAAGTGGCGAAATGCGATGGGCTTTGCCGGCAGCCTGGCGGTGGTGGCAGGCGGCGATCTAAGTGTTTACCGCCGCGATAGGTGGTGCCATGGCATAGACGCGGAGGAGCTTGTGCAGGTGTGAATGGGGAACGTACCGGAGGGGCCGAGGTGGGTGGCGGGCGGGGTGAGGGTTTTTGTGACGTGGGGATGGTGAGGGTTTTCTTTTTTCTTTTTTGAATTGGGTGGTGAGGGTTTTCTGTCCCACAAAGAATTTTAGGGGCGACGGTTTGCTAGAGCGAACCGTGTGTGATTGACGCAGCAAGAAAAATGATAGTCATTGCACACGATTCCAATTTTGGGAACCGTGTGTGTTTGACGTACTACCTCCGTCCTGGTTTATTGGTTCCCCATTGTAATTTTTACCAAAATTTGGTGAAATATTTAACATACTCAGATATAGATAATAAGCGTACACGTACATAAGCATAGTTCAACCGCAAGTACATAGTTCAACCATCATTAAGCATACTCAAGCGTACATAGTTCGATCCATACCACATCTCATCTCACATGTGGCCGGCACGATCCTGAAGCTTCTCCAGGTACTCGGCGTACGCGTCGTGTGCCACCCTGCGAGAATACTTCTGCATGAAGGAGCCAACGGCCCGTCCTCTTGCATGCGCAAGAGCAGCTAGATATGCGTCATGAATCTTGTGGTTGCAAAATGGGCATCCATAACCGTCGTTCCAGGTCCCAATATGCATGTTACGCATTCCTACATAAAGCTCCCTCGGGATTCGCCTCTTGTACCTCCTCTGGGCATCTTCATCCTCGTTGTCCACATCGTCAGACAGCACCTATACATATAGTAAAACAAATTTGGCATCAAATCACTGATTACATGCCGTGAAGTAGGATTAGGAATTTATGGCTATTTAATTATACATATTCAGAGATTATGGTTCGATTTTTAAGCATAGTCGTCTATGTACAGACCAATCTTGAAGAAAATAATGGCACAAACATATGTAGGTCATTCAAAATCAAATGTCAAGTCCTGGCTAGGAATTATTAGCACGAACACTAACCCTAGTTGGATTACTAGCAGAAATCATTTGCACAGATGAAACAACTAATCACTTATCACCTGTACCATTCAAACAATCAATACACTACACGGATCTAACGAAACTTACTCAGATTTCATGGATTGGGAGAACATAACCACGGGATTTCTATTCCAAAAAGGGGGAGGCAGGAGTAACCAAAGAAACCCTATGATCTATTTGACACATAAATGGGTATAGATGACTAACCAGCTATCCGTCGTCGTCGGAGTCGTCGCCGGAGTGGTCATCGGAGTCATCGCCGGAGTGGTCGTCGGAGTCGGTGTGGAACTCCGCCGGAGGTGTGGAACTCCGCCTCCGGCTGTGGAAGCTCGACGATGTCAAAGTGCAGCGATAACTTGTCGGCGGTAACGACAACCTTTGTCTCCATCTCCACGCCGTGCTTCGGTGCTTTAGCAGCCCCGGCGTCACCACTCCCTCCGATGGGGCGCTTCGGCGGCATCCTCATACACTGACGGCTTTGAGGACTGAGAGCGGCGTCAAGGTTGCAAGTGGAGAGAGAGGATTGTGTGTGCGTAGCGAGGATGGGGGTGCGGCCGCTCGGGCGCACCATTAATATGGAGTAGTGGGAGTTGTGGGAGAGAGGCGGGCGGCGGTCAAACCGATGGCTCGCCTCCTGGTGAGCTTGCGCACCGGACTGCTGGCATGCCTACCAAAGTTTCACACATCTACTCGCATGCCTCCCGATGACACTGCGCAGCGAGCACGCCTCCGTCAATTCACACACCTGCACGCACGCCTCCCCATCTGCCTGTGCGGCGGACTGCTCGCATGCGTCCCATCAACTCACGCCTGCTTGCACGCCGCACAAGTCACGCGGCGGCACGTATATTGTCTTTCTATTTGGATGATTAATGCTGCCGCTTTATTGCTTAACCGAAGCATGGCACATATCCATTGTTGGTCTAACGCTCACGGTTCGAATAAATAATCCGTTTGGGATATTGGTTTCCAATTATTAATAATCTCCCGTCTGTAATTAGATAAAGATTACATCAAAACTGGTCTCAAATTTGACAAAAAAAGTACAATGCCACTTTGTATTGGTGTCCATATGACAACACGATAAGTTTCATGAACTTCAAATAAGTTTTGGATGTACTAGAATTTAAAAATCAAGATTCTCAATGTTTGAAAATTGTTGCACGGGGAGTAAACATGCACCCAGTGAGACACGTGTGTTTTTGCAATCCATTTAGGTGCATTGTCATGTGTGCATGTAGCTCAAAATTTTTTTTGCACATTATACCCATAGAAAATCAATCAATGTACTAAAATGTCTTAACGATCTCTGTGATTTTTTTGAAATTAAAACGTCCTTCCTTTGGTAACATGTATGTTCACCGCGGGATAATTAATTTAACATGCATCGAAGTTGCGGTGGATTCACGGTGTGTGTGTGGGTGTGTGCGTCTGGGGGTGGCGGGTGGCTCGCAGTACACTACGAGTTGTGAGCCACCGTGTGGGTTGGCCGTTTTGTTAGGCAGGCTGGTGCCACATCAGAGTCGTGAAATCGTTATTTAAAACATTACACAACCCTTTCATACATAAATATTTTGGCCACATGTAGTCGGTGGTTGTCCTACATGACACTCGATACTCGCATGTGACGCTTTCTGTGGGCCCGCGAGGTCGTCGTCCATCACTTTGACGAACAGCCGGCAGTGAGGTTAATTTGACCAGCAAGGTATAATCTTTTTTGTTTGTGTTATGGTGGTATATAGTACGCGTTGAAGAGGTTGGAGGGGACTAGCATATATACTATACGTATGCATCCGTGAACAAGTACACCTCACTCAATGTCAGGACTTTTTGGTTACCGAGGCACGTGCCACATCAAAATTGTGAAATTGGTTATTCAAACATCACACAACACCTTTTTGGGCTACGTGTGTATATATCCTAGCTAGGACACACACGTGTGACGCTTCCATTTGTGGGCCCACGAGGCCATCGTCGATGCATGCATGCATGCATCACTTTGACCTACATCGGGAGAGGTTAATTAATTTCACCATCGATGAGGATTCTTTTGGGTTGTACATATATTACGGCAGGAGCATATAGTATGCGGTGAAGAGGGGGAAGGGGACCATCATATGTAGTACGCTTGATATGAACCTCGCTCTGTGTGGGTGCATGGTTTACGGTTCTTGAGGCATGTGGCACATCAAAGTTGTGCATTTTGGGTATTCAACATATATATGTTTGGCCCACATGCAAAAGCGGTGGTGGTTGTCCTCTTGCACCCACTTAAGCGGTTATCAGCGATATCGATGCTTTCCATCTATGGAGCCGCTTGGTCCATCACTTCTTTTTGCCTGACAATAAGAGAGGTTAATTTGACTTAGGAGGGGATTATTATTTTTGCTCTGGGATGACATGCATGATACACTTTGAGCACACACATATGCATGTGTATGCATGAATCCCTCCCATCGAGTCGAAGTGGCTAGTACAATGACACCATCATGAACCGATCTCGTTGTGTGTGGGGAGCTAGTGTACGATTTTTGACACACGCGCCAGATCAATGTTGTGTATTCAAACATGCATGCACGCATCACCTCCATACATATGCATGTAGTGGTTGCCTTCGAAAGATACACTCCCTCGCGTGGTTATCGGCAACAAGCCTATATATTTGTGGGCCCGCGTGGACATCCATGATCACCTTGACCAACAACAAGATAGGTTACCATGGTGGATTCTTCATTTGGTTAGTGTTATCGTAGTATAGGTCATGGTGAGATTCAGACCTAATTAAGTTTGAGCACATATACTATGCACGCATGCATGCATATATGAATCCCCGTCGTTGGCTTGAAGTGTGGTGTAACATACATATGCATCGTCAACCTAACCCTCACTCGGTGTGGGGATTTCTAGTTCGAAATCACGGTGCCACATCAAAGTTGTTCATTGTTACTCAAAAACACACCTCCCCATACATATGTTTGGGCCACACGCATGCAGTGGTTGTCTTCGGGGACTAGCTACTTGCGTGATTATTGGCGAGCTAGCCCATCTCCGGGGTCGCATGGAGGCCATCACTTTGACCAACAACAAGAGAGAGGTTGTACGACCAAGCTGGATTATTCTTGGTCCATTTTACGATCCATCTTGGTGAGATATATGCCTCTCTGGCCAGTCGACTGAAAGTGTGTGTGGGGGGGGGGGGGGTTGCTACATCGCACTTTGCTAGGTGAACCTCGGTTGGGGGGCATGCATTCATAGCTTAATTAGGATTCCCTTCGTGGCGACACAAGGGGGGTGGGGGGCTGCTAGCTACTTCGCACTTTGCTAGGTGAACCTCAATTGGGGGAGGGAGGGGGCATGCTCACAGCTTAGGATTCCCTTCGTGCCGAGATGAGGGGGGCTGCTAGCTACTTCGCACTTTGCTAGGTGAACCTCGGTTGGGGGGCATGTTCATTCATAGCTTAGGATTCCCTTCGTGCCGACACGAGGGAGGGGTGGCTGCTAGCTACTTCGCACTTTGCTAGGGTGAACCTCGGTTGGGGGGAGTGCATGCATTCGTAGCTTAGCTAGGATTCCCTTCGTGCCGACACGAGGGAGGGGGGCTACTAGCTACTTCGCACTTTTCTAGGTGAACCTCGGTTGGGGGCATGCATTCATAGCTTAGGAATCCCTTCGTGTCGACACGAGGGAGGGGGCTGCTAGCTCTACTTCACACTTTGCTAGGTGAACCTCGGTTGGGGGGCATGCATTCATAGCTTAGGATTCCCTTCGTTCTGACATGAGGGAGGGGCTGCTAGCTACTTCGCACTTTGCTACGGTGAACCTAGGTTGGGGGGGCATGCATTCATATATAGCTTAGGATTCCCTTTGTTGGATGTGGGGTTCTGGCAAACCCTTAAGGTTCGAACACTGGGGTGCGCGCGAAGTCTTTTCCTCCCACCGATCTATGTCCTGGCTCACTAAGATCTCATGGACGAACTTGACGAATTCGCAACACAGAAAGACACAAGATTTATACTGGTTCAGGCCACCATTGTGGTGTAATACCCTACTCCAGTGTGGTGGTGGTGGATTGCCTCCTAGGCTACATAGCAACAAGGAAGAGTGTTACATTGATGTTCTAATGATGTCTAGATATACGTAGAAGAGCAACAGCAGCAACAACACATCCCTATTTGGATACTCAACTTAGCTAGAGGTTAGAGTTAGTTTCTAGCTCATTACTAACCCTGAACTAACTCCATCCAAAGAGTTGTTTGGATGGCAGGGTTAGATTGACAATAAATGCACTAGGAGAACTAGCTCCAATTAGCACCTCTTGGGTTGGATACTAGTTTTTTTGGGTGGGTTATAGATGCAACTAGCTCAAACTAGCCCTCATGTTTAGATATAATTTAGGGCTATTTGAGCCCGAACTAGCTCAAACTAACTGTAACCCGTGGATACAACAGCAGATAATTTTTAAGAACGAACTAAACTCCTTCCGGCCCATAATATAAGATGTTAATTCATCTAATATGTGAGTATATTGGATGTTATAAGATACTCCCTCCTTTCCTAAATATCTGTTCTTTTTAGAGATTTCAAATGGACTACCACATACGGATGTATATAGACATATTATAAAAGAGTGGTGTACTACATCATTGTGCCATTGCTGTTTAGCTTCTAATATTAACTTGGTGCTTTTAGGTACATATGTCATTGGTAAAGATCCGCGTTTCGACCCTTTCTGCGTATGGGGCAATGAGATGTCGATGAACCAGCATCAAGTGAGGAAGCTGATAAAGATTGTTAGTAAAATGGGTCCAAAGATGGCAATTAAACTATTTGTTTACACTTTATTCAAGACAACAGCGAACTGCAGGATGGTAAGTAAGAACTATGCAACCTTCTTTTTACTGCCCATAATGAGTTGTGTTAGATGACAATGTCTGAAATCTTATTCCTTTGAAGTGGTTGCCAAAGAAGTTTACTCAAGATTACCTCTCAAACTACATGATTGGTGGGCATGCAAAGGTTAAAGTTTTTCTACCAGAACACGATGATTATCTAGATGTTTTCATGAAGACCGTGAAAGATGGGCGGTCGGCCATCACAAGGGGTTGGACTAGAGTCGTGCGTGCCTTCTGCATGGAGGAGGGCACAATATGGGCATTCCGCTTCACCTTGTTCAGCAACCAGAATATATTTCGCCTCTTTCTTTATCGTCTTTAATAGTACAAGTATACAACTGTGGTTCATCATTCTTTATTTGGTTCTTATGTAATTCTTGAACATATGGACCTATGAATTGAATAATGCATTGGTTTTTTGAACCTGATGGATATGAATAAAGTTGTAGCATACATTCAAATTCAAATCCAAATCCGGTACAATTTTTAAAAGCAGCAATTAAATTACGGTGAAATTATGCTCTCCAGGTTGTTAGGGCACACACGGTGGGTAAAACACAAACGTTTGCGATATGCACCATAATCCGAGATGGTTCATAGAGAGGAAACGTGTGCAAGCATGCACACAGTTGCCATTTGCAAAGCATGTGCGATGTCAGACAATATCACAAACGGTGCGGGCAAACTAAAGATTTGTGTTAGTTGCCTTATCGTACACGATTCGCAACCATGAACTGTTTCTGATGAAGTATGCATCATAAACGTTGCACCATAGAATAGTGTGTGCGATAGTTGTCGTGTACGACGATGTTACGACGGTCCGACGTTTCGTAATCCTGTCCGACACTCGTATGACGATTAGCTAATCTTATTAATGGTGAACCGTTTGTGATGGGCCGCGCATCATACATGTTCTATAATAGTGAATCGTTTGTGATGGGCCACGCATCATAAACGTAGCACCACAGAATACCGACTGCGATGGCAATGCGAGTAGAAACGAGTAGGAGTACTGTAGGGGCCCTATCCCCGGCGGTTTTTGGGTCATGTGGGAAGGACCCCTCTATCGCCCACACTCACTTGGCGACGGTTCCAAATGCCGTCGCGGAAAGGGATTTTAAACCGTTTGTTTAGGACCGACGCGCACCAGTGTATGGTGATTTTTTTCTGGAGGTAGGAGATGACATGGGCTAAAGAGATAAGTGAGGGGACCCACCTGGGGCCCACCACCCACCAGGGCGTGCCTGGGGTGGCTGGCGCGCTCTGGTGTCTTGTGGGCACCAGGGGCACCCCCCCCTAATGTTATTTGTACCAGAAATTTAGAAATATTCAGAAAAAATCGTGTTAAAATTTCAGGTCATTCTACGCACTTTTATTTTAACCACTTTTTATTGCACTGAAAATTCAAAAAACAGACTAAACATGGCATTTTATTTTATTTTATTTAACTAAGAAAAACATAAAACAAAAAGTGGGGACAAAAGGTTGTGCTTACTAGATTCATCGACCACATGTCTCTCAAAAACAATCCATTAATAAGGTTGATCAAGTCTTATTAACAATCACTTTCCATTAACATGAACCCAAAGAACTTTTGTAAGACACTAAGTTACCTCAACTGGGATATGCATATCCCCAACAATAAGTATGTCATATTTCTTTTTGGCAGTTGGTAAAGGGAGTTGAAAACTCCCAATAGTAATTGTCAGAGATTTTTCAATAACATTAATACCATTCACTTGAAATTGTTTCCTCGGGAAGTGCACCATATGCTCATTGCCATTGATATGAAAAGTGACTTTGCTTTTATTGAAATTAATAACACCCCTACAGTATTCAAAAAGGGTCTACCAAGGATAATCCACATGTTGTCGTCATCGGGCATATCAAGTATAACAAAGTCTGTTAAGATAGTAACATTTCTAACAACAACGGGCACATCCTCACAAATACCGATAGGTATGGCAGTTGATTTGTTAGCCATTTGTAAAGATATCTTAGTAGGTGTGAGTTTATTGAAATCAAGTCTTTTATATAAAGAGAAAGGCATAACACTAACACCAACTCCTAAATCACATAAAGCAGTTTTGACATAATTTCTTTAATAGAGCAAGGTATAGTTGGTATTCCTGGATCTCCAAGTTTTTAGGTACTCCATCCTTAAAGGAATAATTAACAAGCATGGTGGGGATTCAAGCTTCAGATATTTTTCTATTATTAGTAACAATTTCTTTCATATACTTTGCATAAGGGGCCATCTTTAAAATATCAGTCAAGCGGGTGCGCAAAAAGACTAGCCTATGCATTTCAGCAAAGCGTTGAAATTCTTCATCATCTTTTTCCTTAGATAGCGTAGGTGTAAAGGGCATGGGTTTTTGAACCCATGGTTCTCTTTCTTTACCATGTTTTCTAGCAACAAAGTCTCTTTTATCATATCTTTTACTTTTAGGTTGTGGGTTATCAAGATCAACAGGGTTCAGTCTCAAATAATCATCTGGTTATTTATTATTGTGTGGATGAGCATCTTTATGAACATCATCATTATCATTTTCATTATCACTAGGTGGATGTTCATTACCTGATTGAGTTTCAGCATCAGAGAGAGAGACATCATTGTTATTTTCAGGAGGTTTTTCAATTTCAGGTTCACTAGAGGTATGCAAAGTCCTATCATTTTTATTTTTCTTCTTCCTTTTAGAAGGACTAGGTGCATCAGTATTAATTCTTTGAGAGTCTTGTTCAATTCTTTTAGGGTGTCCCTCAGGGTAAAGTGGTTCCTGAGTCATTCTACCTCCTCTAGTTATTACTCTAACAACATGATCAATCATATTATTGTTCATTTCAATAAGCAATTCTCTTTGAGATTTAGCAACTTGTTCTAACTGAGTTTGAACCATAGAGGCATGTTTTCCTACACCTCTAACATCATTAGTGAGTCTAAATAACAAGTCACTCAAGCGAGCAATCATGTCAGAATTTTGTTTCAATTGTTTCATAACATTTACATTGAAGCGATCTTGCTTCATAATGTAATTATCAAATTCATATAAGCATTGACTAGGATGTTTATTATAAGGGATGTCACCTTCATCAAACTTCAATAAGAAATTTACCTCTACCATCTGTGGTGGTGCTCTGTCACTACAAGGATACCCCCTATAAAGCAACACAAATTCTACAACGTTTTGACTATATGTTGCAAAATTCGTTGTAGATACGCATATAAGCGTTGCAGCGAATGTGTTGCAGAGTTGTAGCTCATGACCACATTCTACTACATAAGTGCAACAGATCATATACGTTGCGACGATGTGTTGCCAATTATATGTATTATAAGATTGTCAATATACATAATAAAAATAAGAAATAATTAGATATGCCTGTACACTTAAGGCATTTGGCGCGGAAATATGTGTTAAGCGTTCGAGCACAACCAAATCGCGTCTTGTCCTCTCTTTTATTCCTGGATGTATCTAGATTGACATCAGATCGATCTAGATTTTTTTTCTTTAGGGGTAGATCTACCTAGGTCTGTCCCTCCAACTACGACACAATTTGTTTTGAGTCCGCTGACTATGACACAAATCAATCATGGAATCTCCTCTTGATTTTTTGGCAACAGGAATCTCCTCTCGTTTTTTTCAGACAAAGGAATCTCCTCTCGTTGAGCGACAATGGCGGAGCTGGGCCACTCGCAGCCCAGGCCATTGCCTGGGCGTAAGAAAAAGTCCCAGCCTGCTGTATAAAAAAATATTTCAAACTGGCGCACAGCCCGCTCCTAACCTCTAGTTGGGCCTCCTATCTTAGCCCAATACTTTGTACAACCCAAAAAGGAATAATGTAATTATCAAATTCATATAAGCATTGACTAGGATGTTTATTATAAGGGATGTCACCTTCATCAAACTTCAATAAGAAATTTATCTCTACCATCTGTGGTGGTGCTCTGTCACTACAAGGATACCCCCTATAAAGCAACACAAATTCTACAACATTTTGACTATATGTTGCAAAATTCATTGTAGATACGCATATAAGCGTTGCAGCGAATGTGTTGCAGAGTTGTAGCTCATGACCACATTCTACTACATAAGTGCAACAGATCATATACGTTGCGACGATGTGTTGCCAATTATATGTATTATAAGATTGTCAATATACATAATAAAAATAAGAAATAATTAGATATGCCTGTACACTTAAGGCATTTGGCGCGGAAATATGTGTTAAGTGTTCGAGCACAACCAAATCGCGTCTTGTCCTCTCTTTTATTCCTGGATGTATCTAGATTGACATCAGATCGATCTAGATTTTTTTTCTTTAGGGGTAGATCTACCTAGGTCTGTCCCTCCAACTACGACACAATTTGTTTTGAGTCCGCTGACTACGACACAAATCAATCATGGAATCTCCTCTCGATTTTTTGGCAACAGGAATCTCCTCTCGTTTTTTTTTCAGACAAAGGAATCTCCTCTCGTTGAGCGACAATGGCGGAGCTAGGCCACTCGCAGCCCAGGCCATTGCCTGGGCGTAAGAAAAAGTCCCAGCCTGCTGTATAAAAAAATATTTCAACCTGGCGCACAGCCCGCTCCTAACCTCTAGTTGGGCCTCCTATCTTAGCCCAATACTTTGTACAACCCAAAAAGGAAAAGTGCAGTATGAGGATTCGAACCTGGGTCGTCTCGCTAGGAGAAGCTGATGCTAGCCATACCGCTAGGAGCTTGCCATTATTGCATAAACAGACTGAGGGTACATGAACTAACTGACAATCCAAGTAATTTTTCTTAAAAGAAATGTAAGCTAAGCATTTGAAACAAATGTTGAATGCATACAGAAAATATCTTTCTCATATATATACAAAATTTACACAGTAAAATAAAAATGTGTATGGGAAAAGTTGATCGTGTATTTAAAAGTTAAACAAGTATTTGAAAAATGTTGAATAAGTATTAAAGAATGATGAACGAGAATTTGAAAATTGTTGAATAAATAATAAAAAAAATTGAGGAAGTATTTGAATTTTTTTGAATAAGTATTAAAAAATGTTGAACGATTATTTGAAAAATGTTGAATAACTATTAGAAAATGTTAAATGAGTATTTGGAAAATGTTGAATAAGTTTTAAAAATGTTGAACGAGTATATGAAAAATGTTAAACAAGTATTTGAAAAATGTTCAATAAGTATTAAAAATGTTGAACGAGTATTTGAAAAATGTTGAATGAGTATTAAAAATATGAACGAGTATATGAAAAATGGTAAACAAGTATTACAAAATATTGAATAAATATTAAAAGTGTTGAATAAGTATTAGAAATGTTGAACAAGTATTTGGAAAATGTTGAATAAGTATTAAAAAAATTTGAACGAGTATTTGAGAATGTTGAACAAGTATTTGAAAATGTTGTAAGTATTAAAATATTGAACAAGTATTTGTAATTTTTTGAATAAATGTTCGGTCAATGTTGAATATGTGTACGAAAATCCCGTAAACCAGGGGATACATTGATGTTCGTCGGAGCGACGCAATCGGACGAGCAGCCAGCTCTTCCTGGAAGGAGGATATCATCCTCTCCTCCAGCGGCGAGGAGGAGCAGAAGTTGAAATCCAGTGAAAACACGACCGCCTGCCAGTGGAAGGCTTTCTGCATTCAGTTAATCTATGTAGAATGAATCAGTGCCAAAGGAGCCCCTAAAAGGGTTATCGTCCAATGGGTACATGAAAGTGACAAAATTGGTTTGATAGTAGCCACCGCAGCTGCGCCTCCTCGCGGAGGCGGTGACAACGGGCGAGAAGTATTAGCGACACATGGCGAACCTCCTCGAGCGGTCGATCATGGACCATGGTCCAGCACCGCCTTCACCGCCACACAATAGGGTCAACACGGAGCCGGCATTGCCGCCTTGCCACCGCTCGAAGACAAGATCCGGCTTGGCCGCCTCTTCGGTGCAATCACGCAAATTGGACGCCGCATGAAGGAGGACCCAACATCGCCGCTGGTCATCAAGTACACCCGCATCACCTAGAAGGTGTCATCGCCGCGCATCATGTGGCGCAAATAAGATCGTGAAGGAGGAGGTACCCCCAGTAATCGCGAAGGTGCATGGGCCCCTCCTCCACTACCTTGGTCCCGGCGGTGGCTCCTAGTAATCGCTGAGCAGCATCAAGGTCGAGGAGAGGGTGGCCTGGCAAGCGGTCCGGTGGGAGTTGCGCAATGCGGCGTGCCACTCGACATTTGTGAAATCCGACGCGACGCCGGCCTAGGTCCTCGCAGGCCCTAACCTTGCTTAGGCCTGGACTCGCAACCTGTTAGCGAGCATCCCGGAGTCGTCCATGAGGCGGTTGTGCCGCTTGACGAGGAGCTCTCCAAGATCGGCGAGAGGTTGCTCAGTGACACCTCCGCCGTTGCCTACAGGGGAAGGCCAGGGCACCCTGGCCGGGGTCATCGTGGGTTGAGGAGGCCATCCACACGATGTAGGAGGAAGCAAAGCGGCGCATCCACAAGTGCAAAGCGGCGGCCGGACAGGGCTCCCGTGGCCCCTGAAACTTCCGCAGCTGGAAGAATTGCTCCGACGACGACGGCATGGACGATGACGGAGGTGCTGCCAACTAGCAGACCAAGCATACAAGTTCACCGCCCGCTACAAATTAGTTTAGGTTTTTCTAATTTTAGTTGAACGGATGGTTTATGTAAATTATACTGAACGTACATCTGTTTGAATGAGTTTCGTCAAGTTTTCATTAATTATGTCCGAATTTGTTTGTATTGCGTACGGACGTTTGGGGAAAGTGTTTGATGGCTGGCTCTCGTATCACTATAGCCGCAAATAAATATTGTGTCCGTTTTGGTAGCCGGTGTTGGTGATGGCCTTAAAACTTAAACCTCAAATGAGTGCAAACTTTAGAAAATATTTCTTTAGCCTTCATATCAATGAGAACTAGCTAGTGATCTTGGACGGACAACTAGTGATCTTTGTTTTGAGGATACTAGTGATCTTGATTTGTATAAACCTAGAAGAAGCACGTTTGTTTCACACAAAAAGAATATGTAAAGTGCCTGTCACGGGCAAGGTGATATATAATAACAAAATTTATAATTGGTTCGCTCCAAATATTTCGACTCTCTCGTATTTCTATTTTGGTCAATTTTCACTTTCCCTCCATTCTCTCCCTCCAATAGCGACTAATCTGGAAAAAAAATTACATACGTGCGCTTCATTACCATGGCCCCACCTGTCATACGAAGCCCGGAAGGAGACTAACATCAAACAGATCGATCACGTTGAGGTAACTGCGCCAAGCCGCCAACAATATCGGAAACCATTCCCCCATATCAACACGATTCCCTTCCATATCTCATCTCCAATCTCCACCGAATCCACTCGCCGTCGCCACGGCCCAACTCCTCGCCCACCGCCGCCTCCCATGGCTGGTGCCCCCATGAATCCCGTGCCCGCACAGCTCTTCCACTGCCTAGTTCGAGAGCACACCCCGTTCTCTCCCTGTACGCCAAGGTGCCGCCTGGGGCCGATGCGTGGCAGTGAGTTGGATCCGCTGCAAGTCCAAGACCCATAGCCGGGGGTCGTGCACCTTGCAGCGGGACCAATTGCCGCTAGCGAGACCGTCGTCCACGGAATGCCGCTGCCAAAACCTGAAGGTCATGGCGCCGCCGCCGCCACCGATTGTGCTGGAAGCATCTCGTACTTGGCTGCTTCTGTCCCAAACGGGCTGTCAGCCCAGTCACACGTAAGTACCGAGAAGAATCTCTCTTCCCGTCTAAAAAGCACGGTTCCCTTCCTCGTCTCTTGTTGGAGTCATCGCACGCCCGGTGACCGGTGACGCATCACCACTAGCTAGGCAAGGTTAGTTGCTGACTTACTCTCCCACAGTTCATCCTCTCCTGCTCCCTACTTTGCCGATCTGCGGTCTTCATCAATTTTCCTTCATACGTTTCTTTGCCTCTTGGATAGGTGGTAAATTCTTAACATCTTCAGCTTTAATATCTTTTTTCTTCATACATTTCTTTGCCTCTTGGATAGCTTCAGGACTGATAAATAAGATACCCCTCTTCTTTGGAGTGGTTTTAGGCGGTGGTTCAGGAAGAGTCTAATCATCATAATTCTTCAATATGTTATTCAATAATTCCTCAGCTTGTTCAATAGTTTGTTTCCTAAAAACACAACTAGCACAACTATCTAGGAAATCCCTAGAAGCATCGGTTAGTCCATTATAGAAGATATCAAGTATTTCATTTTTCTTAAGAGGATGATCAGGCAAAGCATTAAGCAATTGGAGAAGCCTCCCCCAAGCTTGTGGGAGACTTTCTTCTTCAATTTGCACAAAGTTAAATATTTCCTGTAAGGCAGCTTGTTTGTTATGATCAGGAAAATATTTTTCAGAGAAATAGTAAATCATATCCTGGGGACTACGCACACAAAAAGGAGCAAGAGTATTGTACCATATTTTAGCATCACCCTTTAATGATAAAGGAAATAACTTCAGAATATAGTAGTAGCGAATTTTGTCATCATGAGAAAATAAGGTGGCTATATCATTTAATTTAGTAAGATGTGCCACAACAGTTTTAGTTTCATAACCACGGAAAACATCAAATTCAACTAAAGTAACTAACTCTGGGTTGATAGAGAATTCATAATCCTTATAAGTAATAAAGGTAGGTGAAGTAGAAAACTTAGGATCATATTTCATTCTAGCATTTAAAGATTTTTCTTTCAGTTTGCATAAAAGTTTCTTAAGATCATCTCTATCCTCGCAAGCAAGAAAGTCTCTAGCTATCTCCTCATTCATAACAAAGCCCTCAGGTATCTTAGGCAATTCAAATCTAGGAGAGCTAGGTCTAATAGGTGTTTCATAGTTCTCAGTTTCAAAGACTTCATCAGTTTCAGTAATTTCATCAGTTTCAACATTCTCAATATCTTTAGCTCTAGCAAGTTGTTCATCAAGAAATTCACCTAGTGGCACATTATCATCAAGCAAGGTACTAGCATCATCAACAACATCATTCATAGCAGAAGCAGCATCATCAATAACTTGCGACATATCAGGATTAATAGCATGTGGTGGTGTTGCAAGTCTATTCAAAATAGAAGGTGAATCAAGTGCAGAGCTAGATGTCAATTCCTTACCTCCCCTCGTATTAGAGGGAATGATCTTGGTTCTTGGATCTTTCACATTGTTCATAGTGATCAATAAATATAAATCCCAAGTGACTCGACAAATATAGCTATGCTCCCCGGCAACGGCACCAGAAAAAGGTCTTGATAACCCACAAGTATAGGGGATCGCAACAGTTTTCGAGGGTAGAGTATTCAACCCAAATTTATTGATTTGACACAAGGGGAGCCAAAGAATATTTGCAAGTATTAGCAGTTGAGTTGTCAATTCAACTGCACTTGGAGATTTTATATTTGCAGCGCAGTGATCAGTAGCACAATAATATGATAGATAGCAGTGGTATAAGTAGCAATAGTAGCAGTAATAGTTTTGTGGCAGTTGTAACAGTAGCAATAGCAATAGTAACTTGGCAAGAGCAATATGTGGAAAACTCGTAGGCATTGGTTCGGTGGATTCGTTGGATGTATTCATCATATAACAGTCATAACCTAGGGCGACACAGAAATAGCCCCGGTTCATAAATATAATGTAGGCATGTATTTTGTAAATAGTCATACGTGCTTATGGAAAAGAACTTGCATGACATCTTTTGTCCTAACCTCCCGTGGTAGCGGGGTCCATAAGGAAACTAAGGAATATTAAGGCCTCCTTTTAATTGAGAACCGGAACAAAGCATTAACACATACTGAATACATGAACTCCTCAAACTACGGTCATCACTGGAAAGTATCACCATTATTGTCACCCTCTGGTTTACGGATTGCTATTTCTTGAGCTTGCGTTGGTTTTTTCTTTGAAGAGGAAAGGGTGATGCACCAAAGTAGAGATAAGTATTTCCCTCAGTTAAGAACCAAGGTATCAATCTAGTAGGAGATACAAGCAAGTCTCCAATATATGCACCTAGACAAACAATCAAACACTTGCACCCAACACGATAAAAGGGGTTGTCAATCCCTTCACAGTCACTTGCAAAGGTGAGATCTGATAAAGATAGATATAAAAGATTACTAAAATGTAAAACAAAATAAAAGTAAATAAATTGCAGCAAGATATTTTCGGTATTTTTGATTTATAGATCTGAAAATATATGATGGAAAATAGACCCGGGGGCCATAGGTTTCACCAGAGACTTCTCTCTTGAAGGCAAATAATATGGTGGGTGAACAAATCACTGTCGAGCAATTGATAGAAAAGCGCAAAGTTATGACGATATCCAAGGCAATGATTATGCATATAGGCATCACGTCTGTGTCAAGTAGACCGAAATGATTCTGCATCTACTACTATTACTCCACACATCGACCGCTATCCAGCATGCATCTAGAGTATTAAATTCATAAGAACGGAGTAACGCCTTAAGTAAGATGACATGATGTAGAGGGATAAACTCAAGAAATATGATGAAAACCCAATCTTTTTACCCTTGATGGCAACAATACAAATACGTGCCTCGCTAGCCCTACATTTTCACTGGGTGAGGACACCGCAAGATTGAACTCAAAACTAAGCACCTCTCCCATTGCAAGAAGAACCAATCTAGTTGGCCAAACCAAACCGATAATTCGAAGAGAAATACAAAGATATCGAATCATGCATATAAGAATTCAAAGAAGATTCAAATAATATTCATAGATAATCTGATCATAAATCCACAATTCATAGGATCTCGACAAACAAACCGCAAAAGAAGATTACATTGGATAGATCTCCAAGAACATCGAGGAGAACATGGTATTGAGGATCAAAGAGAGATAAGAATCCATCTAGCTGATTGCTATGGACCCGTAGGTCTGTGGTAAACTACTCACGCTTCATCGGAAGGGCAAAAGAGTTGATGTAGAAGCCCTTCGTGATCGAATCCCCTTTCGGCAGGGTGCCGGAAAAGGTCCCAAGATGGGATCTCACGGGTACAGAAGGTTACGATGGCGGAAAAGTATTTTGGTGGACGCTTCTGGTCATTTGGGAATATTTCTGAATTTATAGGCATGGAATTATTGTAAAGTCCCCCCCTAGAGCGCGCCTTGAGGGCTTGTGGAGTCCTCGGGACTCTTCTGACTTCCTCCTCAAGTCCTACGTGTGTCTTCTGGTCCAAGAAAAATCATTGTAAAGTTTTATTCCATTCGGACTCCGTTTGATATTCCTTTTCTGTAAAACTCAAAAACAAGGAAAAAAATAGAAACTGGCACTGGGCTCTGGGTTAATAAGTTAGTCCCAAAAATAATATAAAATAGCACATTAGTGCATATAAAATATCCAAAACAGATAATATAGTAGCATGGAACAATAAAAAATTATAGATACGTTGGAGACGTATCACAGATTATAACACGTAATAGGTGCATATGGCTTGTAAGATCGGATCTAGAACATAGATATAATGGTGAAACATGAATGGTTCAGATCTGAAATCATGGCACTCGAACCCTAGTGACAAGCATTAAGCATAGCAAAGTCATAGCAACATCAATCTCAGAACATAGTGGATACTAGGGATCAAACCCTCACAAAACTAACTCGATTACATGATGAATCTCATCCAACTCCTCACCGACCAGCGAGCCTACGAAGGAATTACTCACTCCCTGTGGGGAGCATCATGGAATTGTTGATGAAGAAGACCGAAGATTCCCCAATGAAGAACAGGAGGTGGCGGTGGCTCTGTATTGTAAAACGCGATGAAACTTCCTCTCCTATTTTTTCTGGAAAAATAGGATTTTATAGCATTGGAATTAGGATCAGCGGAGCCCCAAGGGCCCCACCACCCACCAGGGCATGCCAGAGGGGGAAGGCACACGCTGGTGTCTTGTGGGCAGCTAGGGAACCCCCTCCGGTGGGTCTTGGTTCCAGAAATTATTATATATTCCAAAATAATTCTCCAAAAAGTTTCGTCCAAATCCGAGAACTTTTATTTATGCACAAAAACAACACCATGGTAGTTCTGCTGAAAACAGCGTTAGTCCGGGTTAGTTTCATTCGAATCGTGCAAATTAGAGTCCAAAACAAGAGCAAAAGCGTTAGTAAGGTACACATCAATAACATGATATCAAATATACCTTTGTTGACGTTTGCCAGCCTTCTTATCTGCCAAGTACTTCGGGCAGTTCCGCTTCCTGTGACCATTTCCCTTGCAATAGAAGCACCCAGTCTCAGGTTTGGGTGCAGTCTTGGGTTTCTTCATGTGAGCGGCAACTGCCTTGCCATTCTTCTTGAAGTTCCCTTTCTTTCCCTTCCCTTTCTTGAAACTAGTGGTCTTATGAACCATCAACACTTGATGCTCTTTCTTGATTTCTACCTCTGCCGCCTTAAGCATCGTGAAAAGCTGAGGCATCATTTTCTCCATCCCTTGCATATTATAGTTCATCACAAAGCCCTTGTAGTTTGGTGACAGTGATTGGAGAACTCTATCAATCGTTACTTCATCTGGAAGATTAACTCCCAACTGATTCAAATGGTTGTAGTACACATCTTGAGTATGTGCTCGCTAACAGAGTTGTTCTCCTCCATCTTACAGCTAAAGAACTTGTCGGAGGTGTCATACCTCTCAACCCAGGCATGAGCTTGAAAGACCAATTTCAGCTCCTGGAATATCTCATATTCTCGGTGGTGCTCAAACGTCTTTGGAACGCCGGTTCTAAGCCGTAAAGCATGGCGCCCTGAACTATCGTGTAGTCATCACCTCTAGTCTGCCAGACGTTCATAGCGTCCAGATTTTCGGGTGTTCACCTAGCAGTGCATCAAGGACATAATCCTTTTGTGCAGCAGTGACGACAATCCTCAAATTACGGACCCATTCTACATAGTTGCTTCCATCATATTTCAACTTTTCTTTCTCAAGGAACGCACTAAAATTCAGGGGAGTTGCAGCGTGAGTCATTGATCTACAACATAGTTTTGCAAAGACAATTTAGACTGTATTCATGATAATGCGTTCAGATAATCAAGGTACTAGTGAACTCCCACTTAAATCAACATTCCTCAAGTTGTTTAAGTGTTTACTCGATCCATATCAACCAACCTATGTCTGATCATCACGTGAGATGGGGTGGTCATCAATTGTAAACATCTCCATGCTGATCATATCTACTATATGACTCGTGTTCAACCTTTTGGTCCTCTGTGTTCTGAGGCCATGTATGTACATGCTAGGCTCGTCAAGTTTGACCTAAGTATTCCGCATGTGTAAAACTGGCTTACACCCGTTGTATGTGAATATAGAGTCCACCACACCCGATAATCATGAGGTGCTTCATCCCACAATACTGAAGTAACTATGCACTTTTTTATCAATTTCCCAACACTAATTTCTCTACCCACCGTACTATGCTCATGAGAAGGATGCCTCTAGTGGAAGCTATGGCCCCCGGGTCCATTCACTTTTTATGATTACTAAAACCCTAAAAATACCCGCTACAATTTATTATCTTTAATTTTGCTTTTATATCTATCTATCTACCACTATCAGAATTAATCCTTGCCATTAACGAGTATAAGGGGATTGACAACCCTCTTGACCGCGTTGGGTGCAAGTAGTAGTTGTGTGTGTGTGCAGGTACTATTGACATTTGTTTCTGTGTGTCTCCTACTGGTTCGATAAACCTTGGTTCTTAACTGAGGTAAATACTATCTTATACTATACTACATCATCCTTCCTCTTCGGGGAAATCCTAACACCTATCACAAGTAGCGGTAATCACCATTGGTCCTGACACCTGAGTACAGGTGCATGAACAATGGTCGTTGCATTCAGAATCAATGTCAGAAGTAGTGTTCAAAAGGCGTAGGGGCAACATAGTCATTGTACATATTCATATGCAGATTCTGATTCAACACTCTATGTCCCTTTGTTGAACCCTTGAAGTTGGTAACATGCTTCTTCGCATGCTCCATTTTTTCAAGAATCACCTCATCATCACAGTTTGATCCTCATCTTTGTCGTCATCCGCTAAAGACGAATCCATGAACTCGGTGTAGAAGTACTCCTCATCCAAATTCATCGTGTTTGTTTCAAAGTAAACAACGAGAACGTCCAAGGTTGCAACTTACAAGGAGAAACTATTTCCAATACAGTGTAATGTACACGGTGAAACTATTTTAAAATCTAGTAGTTCTCATATCAAATAGTCATTTTCTATCACGAGAGATTCCCCAATTTATTGCCGATACTCAACTGTAAAAATACTGCAAATGGCAGAATTTTTGTACTTCAGGCATGACTCGATTTTTGTTTTTGACTAAGAAAGCAACCTTTATTACTCAGTAATACTTAAGTACATTACAAGCTTAGGCAAAAGAAACCATAAGCATGTCTTAGGAAAAGTACCCATGGCTTGCCTGGCTAGTTTCGAGCGCCAGGCTTGGATTCAGTATGTAGCACGCCACGACGAGGTTGGCCATCGCCGCACCCTTTTCCTCCTCTCGTCCGACATCGTGGCCCCAATGAAGGAGTGCTCCATGGTAACCCGATATAGGTCATGGTCATGGCCCCAATTGGTTGCGAGGGGGAGGGCAGTGATGCGAGTGACAAGCGGGGACGCGGGGTGACACCTACACAAGACGGCTGCGAGCTGCGACGTTAGCCCACAGACATGCAACAACCAGTGCCAATGGAAGCTGCAACTACAGTTGGCTTATCTACGTGCGACGGTTGGTGGAGATGCATGCAATGGTGACAACCGACATCGAGCTACAAGAAATAGAGGAGTTGCAACCAGCAGTAGCGGAGTTGCAACTGACGGTTAGTGGAGATTCATCCAGTGGCGACTATCGACGGCGAGCTGTGGCCTGGTACCCGACAGGCCGGAACCGACGGTGAGTGAAGATACGACCCGGTGTCCTACATGTTGGAACTAGTGCCCGACGATGTTGGAACCGATGTCCGACCGTGTTGCAATGGGCGCTACGTTCCTGCAACCAACGACCAGGCAGAGCAATAAGCTTCGTGAAGTGCTACGACCAGCGAGGCCGATAGCTACAGCTGGGGTACGATGGAGCCCGACGTAGGGGGGTGTTGCGACGCGGCGCCACTGCATGATCAATTCTGCAAAACCATCTCAGTCCACCAATTATAAAAGAATCATTCCAGTCTATTATGTTTTGGTAACGTCTTGGCTAGCCTAAAAAAGTGGTAACATCTTGGCCGAACCGTCGTTCCTTTAATTGAGATTGGCCTGAACTGTCGATCTAAACATCACATCTCCTAAAATATTAAGCTCTCACAAAAGGGAGAGTCATGGTGAATCGGGGGTGTGGGTTGTGTAAAGAGTCCACCTGTATGTGTTTGAATGATTCGTTTTGTCTCTTGGGTTCATTTGCATGTACTTGTGGTGGCTAGGTGGGTGTTTCTGTACACATGTCCTTGCATGTGTATCTTTTGTTGATGGGATAAATTAGTAAAGTTGTATTAAAATTGTAAGCTCGCTATCATCGGATTGCTCACTAACAAGCATGGCACAAACAAGTGTTATTCAGCCGAAAAGAAGGTAGGGTCACTTCGCAATGAGCAGCTACGAGTTCGTTGCTAGGTATACAAATTTAAAAAATTCATAATTTTCAAACAAAACATCCAAATTAAGCAATTTTGAAACCATAATATTAGAAAATGTTTGAGAACGTAAATAATATTCAAAAGCTTAAAAAAATTTATGAATTCTTTTAAAATTAATGAACTTTAATATTCATAAATTCAAAAGGATGAATGTCAAAAAATGATAAGGAATTACAAAAATGAAATTTTAAAAAATGTTTGTGAAACTCAAAAAGTGTTCCTGCATTTTAAAAGTACACGAATAATTAAATAATGTACAACGTATATTAAAAAATGATCAACGCCTATTTTTGAAAAATATAATGTATAAAAAGTATATTTAACAAACCTATAAAGAATATATGTGTAATAAAGGGATTATTGCTTCAGGCGGTACATCATAGAAATTGCCCTCAAAGTTGCAAAATATTATTACTGAATGTTTCACACGGAGGAATCCCTCGCCTGGGCGGACCCACATAGTAGGCACCTCCTATAATGCGCTCTGCATGCTGGAGAAGACGCAGCAAGCCCGTTTGGGCCGGGCCTTGTCAGGACGGCATGTTTTATTTTATTTTTGTTTTTTCTACTTTAAATAATTTGTGACTTCGCAAAAGTTTTGAAATTTTTTTAAAAAAATAATTTTTAGATAATTTTTTATTAAATCCTAAAATGTTTGTGGATTAAAAAATGACGACTTTGTAAAAAACAATTTGCTTATTCAAAAAATGTTCAAAATTTTGAAAACAAAATTGAAGAAATCAAAAAATGTTGATGGTCTTTTAAAACAATTCGTGTATTAAAACATGTTAATGAAATTGAACAAAAAAATTCAATTCAAAAAAGTTCATGAATGGAAATTTATCCTATAAATTCAAAAACTATTCATGACTTACAAAATAGTTTATTAATTCATAAAATGTTCACTTATTCAAAGAATGATCATGCATTTGAAAAAATATTGTTAAATCAAAAAAATTGTTTTTAAATCATAAAATGTTCTTGAATTTCAGAAATTGTTCCACCAATTTCTGAAAAAATGTTGGTCGATTTTGGAAACGTTCACCGAATCAAAAAATTTGTTTAAAAAATGTTCAATTTTTTTAATAAATGTTTGAAAATAATATAAATGTTCATGAATTCAAGAAATGTTCTTGATTTTACAAAATGTTCGAAAATTTGTAAAAGTGTTCGCAAATTTGAAAAATATTCATGATTTCAAATATGTGCACAAATTGAAAATAATGTTCATGATTTCAAAAATTGTTCATGATTTCACAAAATTGAGAGTGGTGGTGTATATTGATGATGCAACAAAATGTGGCCATGACCATTGAAGATTATGATTTATTTTTCTTCCGTCGCAACGCACGGGCCTTTTGCTAGTGGATATAAAAGGATGAAAGGAATGGAATGGAATAAACCAACTTCCCATAAACATGTACCAATTGCTACTAGGCCAGCCCACAGCGAGTAGGTGTGGGTGATTCGATGGGTGATACAGGGGTTGTTTGAATTGCAACCCTTATTCACCCTACCGAATATTTGGTGTTGACCACAGCATGGGCGTTTGTTTGGAGGACGATCGATTATTTGGCTCGCCCTCCGCCCAATAGTTCCTCTCGTTCAATACGTAGCCAATTTCTTGGTGATCTGTGGGCGGCAAAATCCTGCGCCAAATTATTGGCGTGCCCATCCTTGGCCGGGCAAGCGTGGGCAGGATCCAAACAGACCATGTTTTCATATCATCTGCTATCGAACCGAAAGGTTGATTACATCTCGAGCACACATAGCCTAATAAGCCCAGGAAACAAACAACCCAAAAGACAGTGAAGCTATTTGGATGCTGCCCACCACATCCTTACCAAAATTGGTTGTGCCAATCTTTTAGCGAGGCCCTGGGCCGTAGCCTCGACCTGCCATGCCAATAATTTGGCGTTGACCGATGGGGTTGGCATGTGTTTGGTTCATAGCCAATTTTTTGGATCCCGGCCAATATTTTGGTTGCCCACTCAGTTCCTACAAATGCGCGTGGGTGAGGCGCTGACGCCGAATTCCTTCGCCAAAAAATTGGCACAACCAATTTTGGTAGGGACGCCGTGGGCAGCATCCGAACAGCCCCTACCATCCAAACAGCCCAGTGTGACAAATAACCACAGTATAAGTGAAGGGAAAATATACCCCTTAGGAAAAAGTGAGGGGAAAATCATATGTGAAAAATGGCCGAGACAAGGCGGGCGTTAGAACATCTATAGCTGGACTAGCAAATCCCACCCATCATACGCCCGCAGACACGCCCAGATGCATCCGCAGACAGTGACCAATCACTCCTCAAAAACGCATTCCACGTCCGGATATCTCAAATTAGAAACCTCAAATCCATATTATTATATGCAACGTGAAACCTAATTTAATCAAAGCTCATCCGGTTCCGCTCCCCGCTCGCCCGGGTCCGCCCTGGCCATGTCCGGCGACCTGCTGTGCTCCTCAGAGTGTTGGTCTGGTCGCCGGCAAGGTAGGGTAGGGCATGGGACACGAGCCGGCTCACGGGACTCAAGGCCCCGCCGTCTCCCATGCCCTACTCTTCCTCGTCGTAGCCCGGAACCCGAACGGTGCCGCTGGACTTCAAATCGATGATGGATCCGTCCGGGGACAAGCCGCCGACGTCCACCGCGATACGGTTGCGGCGCCCGGACTGATGCGCCATACGGGGCGTCGGAGAATGCGACTCCGCCTCGCCAACGTCCGCCGCCGCGAGGATCTGGAGGTGAAGGACACGGATCCGCTGTCCACCATGCCGGAGACGACCGGAAGGAGTCGGGGATGAGTTTGGGTGGCGGAGGGGAGTGGAGGGAAGGGGAGTGAAGTGGCTAGGGCTTGATCCGGCGAGCGGATGGCGATAATTTTATGTGGGGTCGGATGGGCCAGCGTGGGCTGGGTTTGACATGACGGACGTGCTCGGATGCCCCATATCTACTTTATATTCGGGCTGGATATTAGGGGATGCCGGTCAGCCCGAGCGTTTAAGGGTTGTTTGAAAGGCCCGTTCGGGTCAAAAAATCATGTCCAGATAGTGTCCGGGCGGCCCGTCCGCGTGTTTAAGGCGGGTTTGAGGCGCCGGCTAGATGCTGTTAGCCGCTAGTCATTTTATATCTTAGACTTTTCAGCGTTCATAGTAGTGTTTAAGCCCGAGCATACTTTCGTTTTCGCGGGGTCAGAGCAGATTATTTTAGTACAGCAAAATTGCGAACTCTTAAATTTGGTACGCCGTCAGAGCAGATTATTTTAGTACAGCAAAACTGCGAACTCTTAAATTTGGTACGCCTACACAGCAACGTGAGAGGACGATTGCAAAATTAGGATGATCGCAAAATTAGTGATCACAAGAAGTGGGACGTGCCAACTACTCGTCCCGTTTGTTTGTATTGCGACAAGGCCGATGCAAGCTACCCGCGAAAAAAAAGGGGGTCAGGCAAGCTGTGTGCTGATGTGCAATCTTCTCCCACCAACGGATCTTCAGTACCTACCTCACCAACCATGCAAATGCAATGCATGAACCCTCCACATCATCTTTGGTGCATCAACGAGACCTTTTGCCACCCTTCTGTGCAATCATCGCAGATTGCCTTGTTAAATGCACATCAGCTACGGTTCAGAATGTTTATGAGTTTAAGCTATTTTCAAAACCGAGAATCCACACACCGTGTATTGGATAAAGTATCTCAAACTATTCATGTCTGTCACCCACCCAAAAAAAGAACTACTCATGTCTGCACGCAGTTGCTCCAAATACTATGTTTTCCGGACTTGATTTGGACCGTAACGCAATAAAAGAAAATGATTTTGATGGTGACGTGAGAAATTTTTCATGATGCTATATCTTGGGGCATCTTTAACGCGGTTCACCAAACCAGGGACACAAAACATTTGTGAACACGTTCGGACTCCACAGACAGTGGTAGCCGAGCTAGATATTCAATCCAGCGCACCAAAAAAAAATGCACACATCATTTGATTAATACTTCTAGGTGTTATGGCCGGCCGGCTTAGACCCGTAAGTTATCTTAGTTTTTATTTTTAGATTAGGCAAGTTATCTTAGGCAAATTATCTTAGGTTGATTCTTCTACAAGTTATCTAGGATATAAATATAGGTTGTAAGACTCTTTTTGAAGGCAAGCAATAAGAAGAATATTATCTCCTATTGCCCGGCTCCCTGAGGAGCCGGAACCCTAGCCGCCAACAGCCCTAGCCGCCACCCTTCTCCTAGCCGCGACGGCGCCCTGCCGCCGGCGCGCCCGATCCTCGCCATGTCTCCCTCCATCCTTCCCTTACCACCTACGCCCTAGACCTGGTAGAGTACTTGATCCTACCAATTTGGTATCAGGTAACCGGGTTTCGACCATGTCTCCGCCAATTCCACCGCCACCACCACCGCTGCCCGCCAACTCCTCCACCACCGCCGCCTCTGCGCCGGGCGTCACGGCCTCGCTCTCGGCGGGCACCACTGCGTCGCTCTCAGCGCCGGTCCTAACGGCACCCGGCACCACGCCGGGCCAAGGGCAGCCACAGGCCCCCGTCCAACACTCACCGCCGCCATCACCTCCCCCGCAGCCGCAACAGTTCACGCCGGAGGCCATGGCGGGCGTCCTCAACGACCTCGTCACCGCGGTTCAAGGGATCCGCCTCTACCTGGCAGGTCCGTACGGGCCGCCCCTACCACTCCATCCAGCCATGGCCGCGGGTCAGCAGGCGCTTCCGTGGTACTCGGCACCGGGGGCCATCACCGGACTCCATCCAGCCATGGCCGCGGGTCAGCAGGCGCTTCCGTGGTACTCGGCACCGGGGGCCGTCACCGGAGGCTACCCGGCGCTCCCTGCCCCAGCGGCCGCACCGCCGCCTTGGGCGCAGTGGCCGCCGCAGATCGCGCCGGCAGCCCCGCCACTTCTCGCCACCAAGGGGCCGCAGTGGCCCACCTGGACCGCGCCGGCCGCGCCGTCCTCCGTCGCGCCCTACCTTCCAGCGGCCTCGAAGCAGGGTCCTCCACCGGCTCCGCCCAGCCCTAACCTAGGCACCGGCGCCTCGGAGCAGGGCCAGACCCAGCAGCTTCTTCCGGCGTCACCGCCGGCCCCCACGCCGCAGGCGCCGGTGCAGCTCCACCAGGCGCCGCCGCCATCGACAGTACCACCACCCGCGCCTAGGGCTACGGGTCGGCCCCTGCACCAGGTGCAGTTTCCACCGTCACCATCACCGATCCCCGCTTGGGCGACCGGCTCGTCTTCGGGGCCGGTCTACTCCACGGCGCCGGAACACCCGACGCCCTCCCTGCGGTTTGATCACCCCTCCAGCTCGGCGAACTACGGCCCGGCGCTTCCCGACCCAGCATACGCGCCGGCGGCAACTACGGCCGCCCCCGGGCACGGCGGGCCGACACCCCCTCGCTTCGCCAAACTGGACTTCGCCACCTACGAGGGCACGGAGGACCCCCTCAACTGGCTCAACCAGTGCGAGCAGTTCTTTCGAGGGCAGCGGACGCTCGCTTCGGATCGCACCTGGCTCGCGTCCTATCATCTTCGAGGCACAGCGCAGACCTGGTACTACGCCCTCGAGCAGGACGAGGGCGGCATGCCACCATGGGAGCGCTTCCGGGAGCTCTGTCTCCTCCGGTTCGGGCCTCCTATCCGCGGGAGCCGACTGGCGGCCCTCGGCCGCTTACCTTTCACATCCACGGTGCAGGACTACGCCGACCGCTTCCAGGCCCTGGCGTGCCACGCGCCGGGCGTCTCCGCCACTCAGCGCGCCGAGTTATTTGTGGGCGGTCTACCGGACCATATCCGCATGGACGTGGAGCTTCGGGGACCCTAGGATCTCCAGTCGGCCATGTATTACGCCCGCGCGTTCGAGTGCCGCGCGGTGGCCATCCAGCAGGAATCACCGTCCCAGACTACTGGGTCGCTACCCGGACCGGATTCCGCGCAGGGTCGGCCTGTGCAGGCTTCTGCGGCAGCCCTCGCCGCGACCGCGGGGCGCCCGTTCCGCCGGCTCACCCCAGCTGAGATACTCGAGCGTCGCCGCCAAGGGTTGTGCTTCAACTGCGACGAACCCTACAAGCTCGGCCACGCCTGCCCGCGACTCTTCTACCTGGAGGTGGCAGACTACATTCCGGAGGACGTCGTCGCCGCTGACCTGGCCGCCCCAGATGTCAAGAAGGTGTTTGACGCTGGTTGATTACCTCGAAGAGTTCAAGCAAGCGCTTCCCCGCCTTGCAGCTCGAGGACGAGCTGTTTGTGCAGGCGGGGAGAAGTGTTATGGCCGGCCGGCTTAGGCCCGCAAGTTATCTTAGTTTTTATTTTCAGATTAGGCAAGTTATCTTAGGCAAGTTATCTTAGGCTGATTCTTCTACAAGTTATCTAGGATATAAATATAGGTTGTAAGACTCTTTTTGAAGGCAAGCAATAAGAAGAATATTATCTCCTATTGCCCGGCTCCCTGAGGAGCCGGAACCCTAGCCGCCAACAGCCCTAGCCGCCGCCCTTCTCCTAGCCGCGACGGCGCCCTGCCGCCAGCGCGCCCGATCCTCGCCACGTCTCCCTCCATCCTTCCCTTACCACCTACGCCCTAGACCTGGTAGAGTACTTGATCCTACCACTAGGATTCTATTTTTTACATAACGAATGTAACTGACGCTAATCTACTCTTCGCCGCCGTGGTCACATCGTGTCCCACCTCCTACTCTTCACAGCAGTTCGCTGCCTGGGTATGGACGTCGCCGGTGGAGGTGAGGTCGATAATCGACGTGGACAGTACGGCCTCGTAGACGTTGCATCCTGACGTGAACGACGCGGAGCTGCCGTGTTGGCAGTGTTCCTGTCCGCCACCACATGTGCCAACCATGCGTCTGCACCCGTCACGATCTCATCGACATGTGGGCGCACACCGTCTCGTTGATGCGGAGCTGCCAACGCTCACGACGGATGATACGGGTGCTGCACACGGGCTCGTAGAACGCCAGTTGCTCATCGGCGAAGCCCGAATCCTGCTCGTTCGCTTGCTTGCCGGCGGTCTGGCCCTCCGCGAGCCAGTGGTGCTCGAGGAGCTGAAGGTTGTAACATTGCTCCTCACGTAGCATCCAGAGACGAACGATCAACGACGGTTTGAATGTGGTAGGAAGCCGTCTCGTCTGCTTGTCCAGTCACATCTCTCTTAACCGGCATTAACGCGGCGTGGAGAGTGAGCGGCGGGCTGGAGCGGGTTTCTCAGTCGTCGTGCTGGTTAATGTCATGCCGTTCAGCCAACATGCGGTAGTGACTGACCACATCCGCTCTGGACCGACATGAGTGCAGCACCGAGAGCAATGGACTTCTAGAGTGGAAGGTGTGAGGGAAGGAGGGCTGGGGGTGTGTGGGCCAGAGGTGATGGACGCCTACATGACAAAGGTCGGGATGCCCACAAACCTCCCAAGCTCTGCATTTTTTTGGCTTTCGGTTTGCATGAGTGGTTTCACGCACGATGTTGGATGGCACAAAGGGTTCCTCCTGCGATATCCGGACGTATATGTTTTACTAGTCCCCTCGTATTTTGGGTCATATTTTGACTATTATTTTAACTAATAAACTAAAGTTATATATAGAAACATAATATCACTAAAAACTATATTCAAATATGAATCCAACAATATAAATTTTTGTTACATGCATTAATTTTTTGCTAGTCAAATGTGGTCAAATTTTGACCTAAAATATGATGAAGACTAATAAAGGTGGATGGAGCTAGTAAAAGAACAGTTTACCTTCAAATCGATATCTTGCTCGATAGTAGAAATGAAAGTTTTAAATAGCTTGCTACAACTTTTGGAGAAACCTTCCGAAAAGCTATGGACTTTTAATGAAAACTGAAAAATGATGCTACCGGATCGCCATTTCCTGCAATAGCATTAAATTTCAAGTCATTTAGCACCATTAAGCTACTGATGGGCCAATTTTTTTGTGCTTCTCAAAATCACATCGCAGCGGTCCAAAATTCCGCCTTAACTTCTTACAACTAGAACACCCATGTGTGTTTTATACAATGTAGATAGTACCTATCATACTGGAACGTATGTACACAGTACACGTAGTATGTAGTATATAAAAATGCTTAGGTAGTATATATATATTAACCTTTACGTAGTATTTAGCAAAAAGTTCCATACTTTTTTTTACATACAAATGTGTATGTATTTCACAGATATAGTAAAATTATGGGCTCACTTTCAATTTTTTCATGTAGTTTCTTTGGAGTATTTTATATATTGTATATGGACATACTATAAATGATAAAGTAGGGACGCGGCATGTTGGCTCCCAGGCTTAGATGAGCCCTAGTGTGAATAGTAAATTCGTTTAAATACTAGAAAAATTCAGAAAAATCCAAAAAAAATGTGGTCAAAGATGCTTGAGTGTGTGATGTTCGTGCAAAATTTGAGAGTATTTGGACATCTGAGTAGTTCTCGGCAAAAAAAATATAAATCTGGGATATGTGAAAAAAGTTACTGTTTTGTACTGTTCGGATTTGACTTTTTTTATGTTGGGAGCTACGCAAATGTCCAAATGCTCTAAGATTTTGCATGAACATCATGCACTCAAGCATATTTTACCACAAAAAATGATTTTTTTTTGAATTTTTATAGTATTTATTTTGAATTTACTGTTCATAGGGTGTAGATGAGCTTGGGATCCGGATTGGATATTCGATAAAGTAGTACATGAGAGGTGAGTGTAACTAGACCCAGTTGTAGAATGTATTGATGCAAAAATTGGTTATTGAATTACGATTCTTAATATTACCTTGTCTTTTATTCGTGAAACATATATGTTAGCTATATGTGATATATCATATATGATGTCTTATTCTCTGCTTTTTCCCACCTTTTTCATGATTGAAGAAAAACAATAAATGGGGCTTAGCTCGCTATACCTTTGCATAACTCCTCGGCGAGCCCTCGCCAAGTGGCATAAGCCGCTATTTAAAACTTTGGTAGAAATCCATGTCAACATGAGGATTGCCTAACATAGTAATTGTAAATGTACTGATTTGTGTTGTGTACACAAGTACTCCCCCTCCCAAAATATAGTGAAATTAGACTTTTCAAAAGTCAAACCTTATAAATTTTTGGTCAAATTTATAGAAAAAAATTTCAGCATCTATAATACCAAATCAATACCATTAGATTCATCGTGAAATATATTTTCATGCGATATATCTCTATAAACTTGTCAATTGTGAAGGTTGACTTATGCAAAAATCAATGCGCACCATATTATGAGCCACAGGGAGTACACTACCACCCCGCATACACATTTTTTTGAACATTTTTTTTTATTTTAGCTCATATCGCTCATTCATTAGCGCATGTGCTAACATAATTATCTTAAAACTTATTTGTTAGGGAAGGCTATTCCTAATAACTTGGAGGCAATTCCTATTGCAAGTGTGCCTTTTATCCGGATATCCACATATAATCATCTCAAAACAGTCGGCGTTACTTTTTAGAGATATGACACCTTCGGGAAAACCATTAGAGATATGAGTGACAAAGAATTCCCACCGGCCAATTGTGAGGCTCATATTTGATTGTTCCCTGATTTCCCTCCATCGTCGTGATATCTCATTTGTGACACGTACATGAAACCACACATTAATGAAGATGATTTCACTTGACCGATATAGATCATATCACGAACAATTCAAGTGAAATCTCCGTAAATGACAACTCCATGCCACACTTAAGCGAAATGCCTTATTCATAACTATTTATCCAAATCCAGATTTTTTGTTCATGTTTTTTTGCATCCCAAACAGTTTTGTGGCAATTTTGAGATGACATGATGTAGCGACCAGACCTCAAACGGTTCAATCTCTGTGCTCCGGTGTCATCCCTGCATCAGTAATGCTGACACCACACAGTACTTGAAAGATTTATAATAGAGTAGCAATCACACACTTATTACATCGAGTGTCTCAGAAGAGAACTTACTACAATAAATATGGCTTAAGGCCATCTAATAACAATAACATCGGAAGGCTTGGAAGATAAGTGAGTCCATCAACTCCAACAACATCACTGAGTATAGAACCACGACCTAAAGGCACCTTAATCGTCTTCTGAAAAGTCTGCAACATTAACGTTGCAGCCCGAAACGGGTCAGCACATGGAATATGCTGGCAATGTAACACATAGAGAGTAATGGAATGAAATAAGCTATTCTATATGCATATATGGCTGGTGGAAAGCTCTATGGTTACATTTTGGCGTAAAACCAATTTTTCCCTACTGCAAAGAAATAAATTTTATTTAACTATCATGGTAGTTGTTAAACATTGAGAATGGTTGACAACATTCTCAATCCCAATTAAGCATCATCATTAATCAAAACCCAACAAAATTAATTTTAGAGTAACATGTTGAGATTCACATGATAATCCAGGTACAAGATACTCAAGATGTCCATAACCGGGGACACGGCTAACCATGATTAGTTTATATACTCTGCAGAGGTTTGATCACTTTTCCCCACAAGACCCGATCTCCTCCGTTGGGATTCTCGCACTACATGATGTTTGAGAAACGGATAACCGAGACATAGTCTTTCAGAAGCGCTAGCACCTTACGAACGGGTAGACCGTACCAACCTACATCCCCTACATCTGCTAGTCTACCACTGTAAGAGTTCGCACGACTTAGTCAACTATGCTAGAGCCCATAGTAGCTTGTGGCTGCACACGGAAGTTTCTAGCATGAATAATCTCATGATCCCTTTGAGTCTGGGTGGCGGTCCAAAAGAAAACAGGCAATAGCTGGAATACCCAGGTGCCTCAATCCACCCAGATGTCTGCTTAGGTTGCCACCTTAAATAAATCATTAATTAACAATCTCACATCCGTCATGGATACACTCACCCAATCCACATCTACTAGCATAGCAAGGCATAATAAGCAAACGTAAGAGTAACTCCCAAAGGTTTGATAATAAACAGGTAATAGGTTCTACCTCAACTACTTCCCAAACCCACAATTTAATTAGATCCTAATCATGCAATGTGTGAGGATTAATCTAATGCAATAAAACTGGGTAATAGGAGGTATGATCAAAGTGTTACTTGCCTTGCTGATGATCCGTGAAACCTAGCGATTCGAAGTAGCAAGCGGCGCACTTTGGATACTCTATCGCAAACAAACAAGCATACAATAAGTACTCAACTAATGCACAGGTAAAACTCGAATAAGAGATCTAACCAGAAGGTTCAACTTAAGAACTCCGGTTGGCAAAAAGAATCAAAACGAACGAGGCAACGAAAGACAAACGGCAAAAGAAACAAGCTTCGTTTACTATTCTGGATCTAGGGCAATTTTTACTGTGGCAAAAACTTGTTTGAGTTGGTTAAACGGAAAGAGGGTTTCCAGACGAAACTTCAGGCGCTTGAATCGCCTGATTCCGATAAACGAGCGAAAAGTTAAACTAGAACGAACATCGGATCAGAGATCGCGATCAGAAAAACCACGGATTTAATCCGAGAAAAAGAAAAACGACGAGGGGGCGGGGGGTGGCTGACTTGGGGAGGGGGTCAGCGGCGCAAGGCGGCTCCGGCTCGGACTCCTCCTCGAGTTCGGCGGGGAAGGCGGCGGCGGCTTGGGCCGGCCTGGCTCAGCTGGGCCCTTGGCCCAGTCGGGCGCGGGGTTTTTTTAAACAATTTCGCTGCGCCTAAAAAAATTTCTAGAAAAATAAATAAAAATCGAGACGAAACTCCAGGCGCTTGAATCGTCTGATTCCGATAAACGAGCGAAAAGTTAAACTAGAACGAACATCGGATCAGAGATCGCGATCAGAAAAACCACGGATTTAATCCGAGAAAAAGAAAAATGACGAACGGTTCGTTCGTTAACATAAACTAAACGGAAAACGCGTTCGTTAAAATGAACGGACGAGCGGGCGCTCGCTAAATAAATAAATCGGAGAAAACCGATCTATTTTAAAAAAACGAAAACTAGGGTTTTCTAAAAAAACCGAATCGGTTTTTCTTAGAAAACCGGGCGGCGGGGCGGCTACCTCGGCTCGGTCCGGCGGGGCTCCGGCGGGTCGGCGGCTATGCGGGGTGGCGGCAATAGCGGCGCGGGGCGGCGGCGGCGTGCGGCGCGGGCAGTGGCAGGCGGCGTGCGACGCGGGCGGCGACTCAGGGCTCCAGGGGGGCCCCGGGGTGGCTATTTAAAGGAGGGGGTGGCTGACTTGGGGAGGGGGTCGGCGGCGCAAGGCGGCTCCGGCTCGGACTCCTCCTCGAGTCCGGCGGGGAAGGCGGCGGCGGCTTGGGCCGGCCTGGCTCGGCTGGGCCCTTGGCCCAGTCGGGCGCGGGTTTTTTTAAACAATTTCGCTGCGGCTAAATAAATTTTCTAGAAAAATAAATAAAAATCTAAAAATGCCAAAACAAATTTTCTCCATCTAAATAAAATATTTAGAACATGATGAATATTTTTTTGGTTCTAAATGCAATTTTTGAAAACGTGCAATTTTTCCTAAATTCAAATAAAATAGCAAATAAAACCTTATTTGATTTTTTTTATTAAATCCTCAATATTTCTTTATTTTTGGGAAAGTCATTTTATTCCCTCTCTCATATTTTGATAATAGAAATAAATGAAGATAAAATAAATAAAATCAAATGATCCTTATTTCAAAATTTGAGAAAACTCAAATATGAAAATAACGAAATCCCCAACTCTCTCCGAGGGTCCTTGAGTTGCGTAGAATTTCTAGGATCAACCAGAGTGCAATAAAATATGCTATGCAATGATGATCTAGTGTATAACATTCCAAATTGAAAATTTGGGATGTTACAAACCTACCCCCTTAAGATGAATCTCGCCCTCGAGATTCGGGTTGGCTAGAAAATAGGTGAGGGTGGTCCTTCAGCAATTCTTCCTCTCGCTCCCAGGTGGCTTCATCCTCCGTGTGGTGACTCCACTAAACTTTGCAAAACTTGATAACCTTGCTGCGGGTGACTCGACTGGCATATTCTAGAATCTTGATGGGTTTCTCCTCATAGGTCAAATCACTGTCCAGTTGAATTGCTTCCAGCGGCATTATAACTCTCAGCGGTATGTCAGCCATCTCTGCGTGGCACTTCTTCAGCTGGGAAACGTGGAACACGTCGTGAACTCCTGACAATCCTTCGGACAATTCCAACTTATAGGCTACTTCTCCCATATGTTCCAAAACTTTGTATGGGCCTACAAAACGTGGTGCTAATTTTCCCTTAACTCCAAAGCGCTTAACTCCTCGAAGTGGTGATACTCGAAGATAAACTCGGTCTCCGACTTCGTAAACTGTCTCCTTGCGTTTTGAATCTGCGTAGCTCTTCTGCTTGGACTGGCTACCTTGAGCCTGTCGCGAATCAATTTCACTTTCTGTTCGGACTTCTTAATCAGATCTGGTCCAAACAACTAACGGTCTCCAACTTCATCCCAAGACAATGGGGTCCTGCACCTCCTTCCGTACAAGGCTTCGAAAGGGGCCATCTTCAAACTGGATTGATAACTGTTGTTGTAAGAGAACTCTGCATATGGCAAATTCTCGTCCCAACTAGATCCGTAATCTAGCGCACAAGCTCTTAACATGTCCTTCAAAATCTGATTGACTCTCTCGGTTTGTCCATATGTCTGCGGATGGAAAGCTGTACTAAACTCCAGTCTGGTACCCAAAGTTTCATGTAACTGATTCCAGAACTTTGAGGTGAATTGGGTTCCTCTATCTGATACAATGCTCCTTGGAACTCCATGAAGACATACGATTCTGGTCATATCCTTGCCAACTTTGCACTGGTATAGGTAGTCTTCACTGGAATGAAATGGGCTACCTTTGTCAAACGATCGACTACAACCCATATTGAGTCATAGCCTGAATGAGTTCTGGGTAAACCCGTAATAAAATCCATGCCTAACTTATCCCACTTCCATTCGGGTATCGGCAATGGCTGTAGCAATCCTACTGGCTTCTGATGCTCTGCCTTTACTCTCTAACATACATCACAAACTGCTACATACTCCGCAATATCCTTCTTCATTTCGGTCCACCAGAAAGTATCCTTCAAATCCAAATACATCTTAGTATTTCCTGGGTGAATCGAATATGGTGAATCATGTGCCTCTTGCAGAATTAACTTCCTGATCTCCGAATCATTAGGCACATAAACACGGTCTTCAAACCATAGGGTATCGTGCTCATCCTCACGAAATCCCTTAGCTTTTCCTTTGCTCATTTTGTCCTTAATAGAGGCAATCTCCTTGTTAGTCCTTTGAGCTTCTCTGATCTTATCCATCAAGGTAGACTGAATCTCCAATGCTGCTACATAGTCTCTCGGAACTATCTCCAAACATAGCTCACGAAGATTTTCAGTTAACTCCCTTGGTAAATCTCCCGTCATTAAGGTGTTGACATGGCTTTTACGGCTCAACGCGTCAGCTACTACGTTAGCCTTTCCGGGGTGATAATGTAATCTCATATCATAATCCTTGATGAGCTCCAACCATCTTCTTTGCCTGAGATTCAACTCTTTCTACGTGAAAATATACTTCAAACTCTTGTGATCCGTGTACACCTCACAATGGTTTCCAATGAGAAAATGTCTCCAGGTTTTCAATGCATGCACTACGGCTGCTAACTCCAAATCATGCATAGCATAATTCAACTCATGAGGCGTAAGCTGTCGTGAGGCATAGGAAACAACTCTTCCTTCTTGCATAAGCACTGCTCCAACTCCTCGACGTGAAGCGTCGCAATACACCTCATAATCCTTGGTCTGATCTGGCAAAATCAACACAGGTGATGTAACCAAGCGTTTCTTCAACTCCTGGAAACTGGCCTCACGTTCCTCAGTCCATATGAACTTGGTATCCTTCTTCAACAACTCCGTCATAGGCTTCGCAATCTTTGAGAAATTCTCAATGAATCTCCGGTAGTATCCTGCGAGTCCAAGAAAACTCCGGATCTCTCTAACTGTTGTTGGCGCTTCCCAATTGGTCACGGTATCAACTTTAGTGGGATCTACTGCTATACCTTCTCCCGATATAACGTGTCCGAGAAATCCAACTTCCTTCAACCAAAACTCACATTTGCTAAACTTGGCATACAATTGATGTTCTCTGAGCTTTCCAAGTACCAAACGCAAATGCTCCTTATGCTCCTCTTCGTTCTTTGAGTAAACCAGGATATCATCAATGAACACTACAACGAACTTATTCAGAAACTCCATAAACACCTTGTTCATCATGTTCATGAAATATGCACGTGCATTAGTCAGACCAAATGACATAACGGTATACTCGTACAGCCCATACCTGGTGGTAAAATGAAGGAAATATGCCCTAGAGGCAATAATAAAGTTATTATTTATTTCCTTATAATCATGATAAATGTTTATTATTCATGCTAGAATTATATTAACCGGAAACATAATACATGTGTGAATACATAGACAAACAAAGTATGCCTCTACTTGACTAGCTCGTTAATCAAAGATGGTTACGTTTCCTAACCATGAACAATGAGTTGTTATTTGATTAACAGGATCACATCATTGAGAGAATGATCTGATTGACATGACCCATTCCATTAGCTTAGCACCCGATCGTTTAGTATGTTGCTATTGCTTTCTTCATGACTTATACATGTTCCTATAACTATGAGATTATGCAACTCTCGTTTACCGGAGGAACACTTTGGGTACTACCAAATGTCACAACGTAACTGGGTGATTATAAAGGAGTACTACAGGTGTCTCCAAAGGTACATGTTGGGTTGGCGTATTTCGAGATTAGGTTTTGTCACTCCGATTGTCGGAGAGGTATCTCTGGGCCCTCTCGGTAATGCACATCACTTAAGCCTTGCAAGCATTGCAACTAAATGAGTTAGTTGCGGGATGATGTATTACAGAACGAGTAAAGAGACTTGCCAGCAACGAGATTGAACTAGGTATTGGAATACCGACGATCGAATCTCGGGCAAGTAACATACCGATGACAAAGGGAACGATGTATGTTGTTATGAGGTCTGACCGATAAAGATCTTCGTAGAATATGTAGGAGCCAATATGGGCATCCAGGTCCCGCTATTGGTTATTGACCAGAGACGTGTCTCGGTCATGTCTACATTGTTCTCGAACCCGTAGGGTCCGCACGCTTAAGGTTACGATGACTGTTATATTATGAGTTTATGCATTTTGATGTACCGAAGGTTGTTCGGAATCCCGGATGTGATCACGGACATGACGAGGAGTCTCGAAATGGTCGAGACATAAAGATTGATATATTGGAAGCCTATGTTTGGATACCGGAAGTGTTCCGGGTGAAATCGGGATTTTACCGGAGTACCGGGAGGTTACCGGAACCCCCCGGGAGCTAAATGGGCCATGATGGGCCTTAGTGGAAAAGAGAAGAGGCAGCCCTACATGGGCCGCGCGCCCCTCCCCTCCCTTGGTCCAAATAGGACAAGGAGAGGGGGCCGGCCCCTCCCTCTCTTTTCCCCCCTCCGCGAATCCTATTCCAACTAGGATTGGGGGGGGAATCCTACTCCCAGAGGGAGTAGGACTCTCCTGGCGCGCCCTCCTTGGCCGGCCAGCCTCCCCCTTTAGTCCTTTATATACGGAGGCAGGAGCACCCCAGAGACACACAAGTTGATCCACGTGATCTTTTCCTTAGCCGTGTGCGGCGCCCCCAGCCACCATAGTCCTCGATAATACTGTAGCGGAGTTTAGGCGAAGCCCTGCTGCTGTAGTGCATCAAGATCGTCACCACGCCGTCGTGCTGACGGAACTCTTCCCCGACACTTTGCTGGATCGGAGTCCGGGGATCGTCATCGAGCTGAACGTGTGCTAGAACTCGGAGGTGCCGGAGTTTCGGTGCTTGATCGGTCGGATCGTGAAGACGCACGACTACATCAACCAAACGCTTCCGTTGTCGATCTACTAGGTATGTAGATCATACTCCCCCTCTCGTTGCTATACATCACATGATCTTGCGTGTGCGTAGGAATTTTTTTTGAAATTACTACGAAACCCAACAGTGGCATCCGAGCCTAGGTTTTATATGTTGATGTTATATGCACGAGTAGAACACAAGTGAGTTGTGGGCGATATAAGTCATACTGCCTACCAGCATTACATACTTTGGTTCGGCGGTATTGTTGGATGAAGTGGCCCAGACCGACATTACGCGTACGCTTACGCGAGACCGGTTCTCCCGATGTGCTTTGCACAGAGGTGGCTTGTGGGTGACAGTTTCTCCAACTTTAGTTGAACCAAGTGTGGCTACGCCCGGTCCTTGCGAAGGTTTAAACGGAGTCAAATTGACAAACAATCGTTGTGGTTTTGATGCGTAGGTGAGATTGGTTCTTACTTAAGCCCTTAGCAGCCACGTAAAACTTGCAACAACAAAGTAGATGACGTCTAACTTGTTTTTGCAGGGCATGTTGTGATGTGATATGGTCAAGACATGATGCTGAATTTTTATTGTATGAGATGATCATGTTTTGTAACCGAGTTATCGGCAACCGGCAGGAGCCATATGGTTGTCGCTTTATTGTATGCAATGCAATCGCGATGTAATGCTTTACTTTATCACTAAACGGTAGCGATAGTCGTGGAAGCACAAGCTTGGCGAGACGACAACGATGCTACGATGGAGATCAAGGTGTCACGCCGGTGACGATGGTGATCACGACGGTGCTTCGGAGATGGAGATCACAAGCACAAGATGATGATGGCCATATCATATCACTTATATTGATTGCATGTGATGTTTATCTTTTATGCATCTTATCTTGCTTTGATTGACGGTAGCATTATAAGATGATCTCTCACTAAATTATCAAGAAGTGTTCTCCCTGAGTATGCACCGTTGCGAAAGTTCTTCATGCTGAGACACCACGTGATGATCGGGTGTGATAGGTTCTACGTTCAAATACAACGGGTGCAAAACAGTTGCACACGCGGAATACTCAGGTTATACTTGACGAGCCAAGCATATACAGATATGGCCTCGGAACATGGAGACCGAAAGGTCGAGCGTGAATCATATAGTAGATATGATCAACATAATGATGTTCACCAATGAAAACTACTCCATCTCACGTGATGATCGGACATGGTTTAGTTGATTTGGATCACGTAATCACTTAGAGGATTAGAGGGATGTCTATATAAGTGGGAGTTCTTTAAGTAAATTAACTGAACTTAAATTTATCATGAAAACTTAGTACCTGATTAGTATCTTGCTTGTTTATGTTTGATTGTAGATAGATGGCTCGTGCTGTTGTTCCGTTGAATTTTAATGCGTTCCTTGAGAAAGCAAAGTTGAAAGATGATGGTAGCAATTACACGGACTGGGTCCGTAACTTGAGGATTATCCTCATTGCTGCACAGAAGAATTGCGTCCTGGAAGCACCGCTGGGTGCCAGGTCTGCTGCAGGAGCAACGCCGGATGTTATGAACGTCTGGCAGAGCAAAGCTGATGACTACTCGATAGTTCAGTGTGCCATGCTTTACGGCTTAGAATCGGGACTTCAACGACGTTTTGGACGTCATGGAGCATATGAGATGTTCCAAGAGTTGAAGTTAATATTTCAAGCAAATGCCTGGATTGAGAGATATGAAGTCTCCAATAAGTTCTATAGCTGCAAGATGGAGGAGAACAGTTCTGTCAGTGAGCATATACTCAAAATGTCTGGGTATAATAATCACTTGATTCAATTGGGAGTTAATGTTCCAGATGATTGCGTCATTGACAGAATTCTCCAATCACTGCCACCAAGCTACAAGAGCTTCGTGATGAACTATAATATGCAAGGGATGAACAAGACTATTCACGAGCTCTTCGCGATGCTAAAAGCTGCGGAGGTAGAAATCAAGAAGGAGCATCAAGTGTTGATGGTCAACAAGACCACTAGTTTCAAGAAAAAGGGCAAAGGGAAGAAGAAGGGGAACTTCAAAAAGAACGGCAAGCAAGTTGCTACTCAAGAGAAGAAACCCAAACCTGGACCTAAGCTTGAAACTGAGTGCTTCTATTGCAAGCAGACTGGTCACTGGAAGCGGAACTGCCCCAAGTATTTGGCGGATAAGAAGGATGGTAAGGTGAACAAAGGTATATGTGATATACATGTTATTGATGTGTACCTTACTAATGCTCGCAGTAGTACCTGGGTATTTGATACTGGTTCTGTTGCTAATATTTGCAACTCGAAACAGGGACTACGGATCAAGCGAAGATTGGTTAAGGACGAGGTGACGATGCGCGTGGGAAACGGTTCCAAAGTCGATGTGATCGCAGTCGGCACGCTACCTCTACATCTACCTTCGGGATTAGTATTAGACCTAAATAATTGTTATTTGGTGCCAGCGTTAAGCATGAACATTATATCTGGATCTTGTTTGATGCGAGACGGTTATTCATTTAAATCAGAGAATAATGGTTGTTCTATTTATATGAGTAATATCTTTTATGGTCATGCACCCTTGAAGAGTGGTCTATTCTTGTTGAATCTCGATAGTAGTAACACACATATTCATAATGTTGAAGCCAAAAGATGCAGAGTTGATAATGATAGTGCAAATTATTTGTGGCACTGCCGTTTAGGTCATATCGGTGTAAAGCGCATGAAGAAACTCCATACTGATGGACTTTTGGAACCACTTGATTATGAATCACTTGGTACTTGCGAACCGTGCCTCATGGGCAAGATAACCAAAACACCGTTCTCCGGTACTATGGAGAGAGCAACAGATTTGTTGGAAATCATACATACAGATGTATGTGGTCCGATGAATATTGAGGCTCGTGGTGGATATCGTTATTTTCTCACCTTCACAGATGACTTAAGCAGATATGGGTATATCTACTTAATGAAACATAAGTCTGAAACATTTGAAAAGTTCAAAGAATTTCAGAGTGAAGTTGAAAATCATTGTAACAAGAAAATAAAGTTTCTACGATCTGATCGTGGAGGAGAATATTTGAGTTACGAGTTTGGTGTACATTTGAAAAATTGTGGAATAGTTTCGCAACTCACGCCACCCGGAACACCACAGCATAATGGTGTGTCCGAACGTCGTAATCGTACTTTACTAGATATGGTGCGATCTATGATGTCTCTTACTGATTTACCGCAATCGTTTTGGGGATATGCTCTAGAGACAGCTGCATTCACGTTAAATAGGGCACCATCAAAATCCGTTGAGACGACGCCTTATGAACTGTGGTTTGGCAAGAAACCAAAGTTGTCGTTTCTAAAAGTTTGGGGCTGCGATGCTTATGTGAAAAAGCTTCAACCTGATAAGCTCGAACCCAAATCGGAGAAATGTGTCTTCATAGGATATCCAAAGGAAACTATTGGATACACCTTCTATCACAGATCCAAAGGCAAGACTTTTGTTGCTAAATTCGGAAACTTTCTGGAGAAGGAGTTTCTCTCGAAAGAAGTGAGTGGGAGGAAAGTAGAACTTGACGAGGTAACTGTACCTACTCCCTTATTGGAAAGTAGTACATCACAGAAAACTGTTTCTGCGACACCTACACCAGTTAGCGAGGAAGCTAATGATGATGATCATGAAACTTCAGAACAAGATACTACTGAACCTCGTAGATCAACCAGAGTAAGATCCGCACCAGAGTGGTACGGTAATCCTGTTCTGGAAGTCATGCTACTAGATCATGATGAACCTACGAACTATGAAGAAGCGATGGTGAGCCCAGATTCCGCAAAGTGGCTTGAAGCCATGAAATCTGAGATGGGATCCATGTATGAGAACAAAGTGTGGACTTTGGTTGACTTGCCCGACGATCGGCAAGCAATTGAGAATAAATGGATCTTCAAGAAGAAGACTGACGCTGACGGTAATATTACTGTCTACAAAGCTCGACTTGTCGCAAAAGGTTTTCGGCAAGTTCAAGGGATTGACTACGATGAGACCTTCTCACCCGTAGCGATGCTTAAGTCTGTCCGAATCATGTTAGCAATTGCCGCATTTTATGATTATGAAATTTGGCAGATGGATGTCAAAACTGCATTCCTGAATGGATTTCTGGAAGAAGAGTTGTATATGATGCAACCAGAAGGTTTCGTAGATCCAAAGGGAGCTTACAAAGTGTGCAAGCTCCAGCGATCCATTTATGGACTGGTGCAAGCCTCTTGGAGTTGGAATAAACGCTTTGATAGTGTGATCAAAGCATTTGGTTTTATACAGACTTTTGGAGAAGCCTGTATTTACAAGAAAGTGAGTGGGAGCTCTGTAGCATTTCTGATATTATATGTAGATGACATATTACTAATTGGAAATGATATAGAATTTCTGGATAGCATAAAGGGATACTTGAATAAGAGTTTTTCAATGAAAGACCTCGGTGAAGCTGCTTACATATTAGGCATTAAGATCTATAGAGATAGATCAAAACGCTTAATTGGACTTTCACAAACCACATACCTTGACAAAATTTTGAAGAAGTTCAAAATGGATCAAGCAAAGAAAGGGTTCTTGCCTGTGTTACAAGGTGTGAAGTTGAGTAAGACTCAATGCCCGACCACTGTAGAAGATAGAGAGAATATGAAAGATGTTCCCTATGCATCAGCCATAGGATCTATCATGTATGCAATGCTGTGTACCAGACCTGACGTGTGCCTTGCTATAAGTCTAGCAGGGAGGTACCAAAGTAATCCAGGAGTGGATCACTGGATAGCGGTCAAGAACATCCTGAAATACCTGAAAAGGACTAAGGATATGTTTCTCATATATGGAAGTGACAAAGAGCTCATCGTAAAAGGTTACGTTGATGCAAGCTTTCACACTGATCCGGACGATTCTAAATCGCAAACCAGATACGTGTTTACATTAAACGGTGGAGCTGTCAGTTGGTGCAGTTCTAAACAAAGCGTTGTAGCGGGATCTACATGTGAAGCGGAGTACATAGCTGCTTCGGAAGCAGCAAATGAAGGAGTCTGGATGAAGGAGTTCATATCCGATCTAGGTGTCATACCTAGTGCATCGGGTCCAATGAAAATCTTTTGTGACAATACTGGTGCAATTGCCTTGGCAAAGGAATCCAGATTTCACAAGAGAACCAAGCACATCAAGAGACGCTTCAATTCCATCCGGGATCTAGTCCAGGTGGGAGACATAGAGATTTGCAAGATACATACGGATCTGAATGTTGCAGACCCGTTGACTAAGCCTCTTCCACGAGCAAAACATGATCAGCACCAAGGCTCCATGGGTGTTAGAATCATTACTGTGTAATCTAGATTATTGACTCTAGTGCAAGTGGGAGACTGAAGGAAATATGCCCTAGAGGCAATAATAAAGTTATTATTTATTTCCTTATAATCATGATAAATGTTTATTATTCATGCTAGAATTATATTAACCGGAAACATAATACATGTGTGAATACATAGACAAACAAAGTGTCACTAGTATGCCTCTACTTGACTAGCTCGTTAATCAAAGATGGTTACGTTTCCTAACCATGAACAATGAGTTGTTATTTGATTAACAGGATCACATCATTGAGAGAATGATCTGATTGACATGACCCATTCCATTAGCTTAGCACCCGATCGTTTAGTATGTTGCTATTGCTTTCTTCATGACTTATACATGTTCCTATAACTATGAGATTATGCAACTCCCGTTTACCGGAGGAACATTTTGGGTACTACCAAACGTCACAACGTAACTGGGTGATTATAAAGAAGTACTACAGGTGTCTCCAAAGGTACATGTTGGGTTGGCGTATTTCGAGATTAGGTTTTGTCACTCCGATTATCGGAGAGGTATCTCTGGGCCCTCTCGGTAATGCACATCACTTAAGCCTTGCAAGCATTGCAACTAAATGAGTTAGTTGCGGGATGATGTATTACAGAACGAGTAAAGAGACTTGCCAGCAACGAGATTGAACTAGGTATTGGAATACCGACGATCGAATCTCAGGCAAGTAACATACCGATGACAAAGGGAATGACGTATGTTGTTATGCGGTCTGACCGATAAAGATCTTCGTAGAATATGTAGGAGCCAAGATGGGCATCCAGGTCCCGCTATTGATTATTGACCAAAGACGTGTCTCGGTCATGTCTACATTGTTCTCGAACCCGTAGGGTCCGCACGCTTAAGGTTACGATGACTGTTATATTATGAGTTTATGCATTTTGATGTACCGAAGGTTGTTCGGAATCCTGGATGTGATCACGGACATGACGAGGAGTCTCTAAATGGTCGAGACATAAATATTGATATATTGGAAGCCTATGTTTGGATACCGGAAGTGTTCCGGGTGAAATCGGGATTTTACAGGAGTACCGGGAGGTTACCGGAACCCCCCGGGAGCTAAATGGGCCATGATGGGCCTTAGTGGAAAAGAGAAGAGGCAGCCCTACATGGGCCGCGCGCTCCTCCCCTCCCTTGGTCCGAATAGGACAAGGAGAGGGGGCCGGCCCCTCTCTCTCTTTTCCCCCCTCCGCGAATCCTATTCCAACTAGGATTGGGGGGGATCCTACTCCCAGAGGGAGTAGGACTCTCCTGGCGCGCCCTCCTTGGCCGGCCAGCCTCCCCCCTTTAGTCCTTTATATACGGAGGCAGGAGCACCCCAGAGACACACAAGTTGATCCACGTGATCTTTTCCTTAGCCGTGTGCGGCGCCCCCAGCCACCATAGTCCTCGATAATACTGTAGCGGAGTTTAGGCGAAGCCCTGCTGCTGTAGTGCATCAAGATCGTCACCACGCCGTCGTGCTGACGGAACTCTTCCCCGACACTTTGCTGGATCGGAGTCCGGGGATCGTCATCGAGCTGAACGTGTGCTAGAACTCGAAGGTGCCGTAGTTTCGGTGCTTGATCGATCGGATCGTGAAGACGTACGACTACATCAACCAAACGCTTCCGTTGTCGATCTACTAGGTATGTAGATCATACTCCCCCTCTCGTTGCTATGCATCACATGATCTTGCGTGTGCCTAGGAATTTTTTTTGAAATTACTACGAAACCCAACATAAAAGCCATCTTAGGTATATCCTGTTCTCGAATCTTCAACTGGTGGTATCCTGATCGCAGATCGATCTTGGAAAATACCTTAGCTCCTTGCAATCGATCAAACAGATCATTGATCATCGGTAGTGGGTACTTGTTCTTGATGGTTACTTCATTCAATCCTCGATAATCAACAACCATCCTTAATGATCCATCCTTCTTTTCTACTAGAAGTACTGGCGATCCCCAAGGCGAAGAACTTGGGCGAATATATCCCTTATCCAGTAACTCCTTAATCTGCTTCTTAATCTCTTCCAAATCCTTTGCAGGCATCCTATATGGTCTCTTTGATATTGGCCCTGTGCCTGGCAAAAGCTCAATCAAAAACTCAATATCTCTATCCGGTGGTATGCCTGGCAATTCCTCTGGAAATACATCTGGGAAATCCTTCACCACTAGTAATTCCTCCTGCACAACTCCTGTTAGACAATTTACTTGAGTCCTCTTTGGCACATGCCGGGATACATACTTGAGTCCTCTTTGGCACATGCCGGGATACATACTTGATCCTTCTTCCTTCTGGGGTGGTAAGCAAAATTGACTTACTGGCACATTAAATATTCCCTTCATACTTTGACAACCAATCCATGCCTAATATCACATCCAATCCTTGAGATTCCAACACTATTAGGTCTGAGGGAAATACGTAGTTACCAATCCTTAATGGTAACTGATCACACCATAGGCTGGGCATATATTCTGCTCCAGGCATGGTGTGACGCCCCTGATTCAATCGTACACTAAACATACACGCAAACGTGTACGATCAAGATCAGGGACTCACGGGAATATATCACAACACAACTCTACAAATAAAATAAGCCATACAAGCATCATATTACAAGCCAGGGGCCTCGAGGGCTCGAATACAAGAGCTCGATCAAAGACGAGTCAGCGAAAGCAACAATATCTGAGTACAGACATAAGTTAAACAAGTTGCCTTAAGAAGGCTAGCACAAACTGGGATACAAATCGGAAGAGGCGCAGGCCTCCTGCCTGTGATCCTCCTAACTACTCCTGGTCGTCGTCAGCGGGCAGCACGTAGTAGTAGGCACCTCTGGTGTAGTAGGAGTCGTCGTCGACGGTGGCGTCTGGATCCTGGGCTCCAACATCTGGTTGCGACAAACAGGTAGAAGGGATAGAGGGGAAAAGAGGGAGAGGCAACCGTGAGTACTCATCCAAAGTACTCGCAAGCAAGGAGCTACACTACAAATGCATGGGTATATGTGTAAAGGCCATATCGGTGGACTGAACTGCAGAATGCCGGAATAAGAGGGGGATAGTTAGTCCTTTCATAGACTACGCTTCTGGTAACCTCCATCTTGCAGCAGGAGAAGAGAGTAGATGGTAAGTTCACCATGTAGCACCGTGTAGCATAATCCTACTCGGCGATCCTCTCCTCGTCGCCCTGTTAGAGAGCGACCACCGGGTTGTATCTGGCACTTGGAAGGGTGTGTTTTAATAAGTATCCAGTTCTAGTTGTCATAAGGTCAAGGTACAACTCCAAGTCGTCCTGTTACCGAAGATCACGGCTATTCGAATAGATTAACTTCCCTGCAGGGGTGCACCACATTTCCCAACACGCTCGATCCCCTTTGTCCGGACACACTTTTCTAGGTCATGCCCGGCCTCGGAAGATCAACACGTCGCAGCCCTACCTAGGCACAACAGAGAGGTCAGCACGTCGGTCTAAATCCTATGGCGCAGGGGTCTGGGCCCATCGCCCATTGCACACCTGCACGTTGCGAGGGCGGCCGGAAGCAGACCTAGCCTAACAGGCGTTCCAGTCCAATCCGGCGCGCGCCGCTCAGTCGTTGACGTCACGAAGGTTTTGGCTGATACCACGACGTCGAGTGCCCATAACTGTCCCCGCGTAGATGGTTAGTGCGTATAGGCCAGCGGCCGGACTCAGATCAAATACCAAGATCTCGTTAAACGTGTTATCTTGAAATAACCGCGAACGTCGACCAGGGCCAGGCCCACCTCTCTCTTAGGTGGTCTCAACCTGCCCTGCCGCTTTGCCACAAAGATCCACACAGAGGGCCGTCGGGAAAGTATGTCCTTCCAGCCCCCAATTCGTGAATCAACCACGGGTACTCCTCGAGCCAACCCGACTTTAGTCATCACATGTATCATGTATAAAGTATATAGTATATACCCGTGATCACCTCCTAAGTGATCATGGCCCGATAGTATAGCATGGCAGACGGACAAAAATGTAGGGCCATTGATGATAAACTAGCATCCTATACTAAGCATTAGGATTGCAGGTAAAGGTAACAACAATAGTAGCAAGGACAGGCTATGTATCAGGATAGGATTAACAGAAAGCAGTAACATGCTACACTATTCTAATGCAAGAAGTAGAGAGAAGAGTAGGCGATATCTGGTGATCAAAGGGGGGGGGCTTGCCTGGTTGCTCTGGCAAGAGAGAGGGGTCGTCAACACCGTAGTTGTACTGGGTAGCAGCGGCGTCAGTCTCGGTGTCTAGCAAGAGAAGAGGGGGGAAGAAACAATAAATATTAAGCAAACAGATGCATGATGATGCACGACAAGACAAAACGTGATGCTAGGTGTGCCCTAATGCGGTATGAGGTGGTACCGGTGAAGGGGGAAACATCCGGAAAAATGTCTTCGGTGTTTCGCGTTTTTGGACAGATGAATCGGAGGAGGAAAGTTGCGTGTTCGCTATGCTAGAGATGCGTGACGGGTGAATGGGCTACGTATCCGGATTCGTCTTGTCGTTCTGAGCAACTTTCATGTACAAAGTTTTTTCATTTGAGCTACGGTTTATTTATTATGATTTTTCCAATTTTATGTATTTATCAATATTTCAAAATAGAAAACGGAATATACTTTTGTCACCTAGTACTATCCTAGCCTGAGTGTATGACAATGGGATCAGTGGGGTTTGGTTGACCCAGTCAAAGGCTGACTGGTCAACATATGAACAGTGTAATTGGGTCCCGCGTGTCATTGCCTTTAGTTTAATAAAAATGATAATTAACATGGTGATCCCACATGTCATCTCTTAGGCTAAATTAGCACTATATTAGTACTAATTGATCCTAGACCTAAATCTAAACAAGGGCCGGCGTGATGGCACAGCCATGCACACACACAACACAAACACACACGCTGCATACTCGGCCATGGCCTTGGCCATGGTCAGCCGCAAGCAGCAGCATCGCAGCGTTGAGCAGCAGCTAATAAGCAGTACGCATCCGCAGTAGCAGAACGCAGTACAGCAACGAGCGGCACACGCAACAGCTGCGGCGGCCGCAAGACTAGCAGGCAGAGCAACGCAGCAGCAACGAACGCACGGGGCGGGAGTAGGCAGCAACAGCGCAACGACAGCAGGAGGCGAGCGGGGGCTCGGCCACGCGCGTGTGTGGGCACGGCTAGGGTGCGGCGGGCGTGAGCGGGGGCACGCGCAGGTGGCCAAGGGCGTGGCGGACGTGGCCAGGGGCGCGCGGGAGCGCGCACAGCGACGCGGTGAGCTGAAGCTCCAACGGCATCGGGCACAGCGGTGACGGCGGCCTACGGCGGTGGTTCGATGGGGAAAATAGGGGAAACCGGAGGAGGGCCTCACAGCGGAGCTCGAGGGCGCGTCAGGGAAGCCGGTGGATCTCGGGAGGCGGCGAATCGAGGCGTGGCGGCTGTGGCGAGGAAGACGGTGACCGAGCCGTCGTCTTGGGGCTCCCTGGCGCGAACTAAGTAGCCGGAGAGGACGGGCGCGACGTGATGGAGCTCCTGGATAGGGCCTCGAGCAACGCGGACGGCGGTGGCCGCGGTCATGGAGGCAGCACGGCGATTGCTGCACTCGGGCAAGTGCGGGGAAGAAGAAAAATGACGCGGACGGAAGGGGGAGTGAAGCTAGGGTTCGAGGGAGGGGGCGCTGGCGTCTTGTAGGAGTCCAGGGGGTAGCCGGATGGCCGGCGCGTGGCCAGGCGCGGCCATGGCGCCGCCGGATGCCTGCCACGGCGTCCCTGTGAACAGAGAAACAAGATGAGGCGGGAAGTTGGGCTGGGCCGGCTGTAGTGCTAGATGGGCCAACACTCCCACTAGATTAGGTCCTGACTTTTTTCATTCTTTTTTGAAACCTGTTTGTATTTATTAGCTCATTTTTTTGTTTAGATTCTGCTATTAAATGAATCCTTTTGACCATGTAAATTTGCACATAATTCAAGCACTATATTTTGTGGCTGTAAAAAAAAATGTTTGGGGGCAATTGGAGTTAATTTAAATTATGATTATATTCAAAAGGGCTAAAAAGGTGTTGTTGGTCACTGTTTAAAATCCATCGGCATTTCAAACATCTCCAAAAATGTTTGTCTAATGTACGAAAATTATGTAGTGAATATTTCCAACCTCAAGAACATTTTTAATTTATGGTTTTATAAAATTATAATTTGACTTGGCATTAGAATTTGGATTTGAGTTTGGTTTGAAGCAAAGTGAGGATTATCAAAATAATTATGATGTCATAGCATTATTAGGCACGAGATTACTGTAGCATGACACCGGGGGCGTTACACATGGTTACTAACATGGGTGACCTAAGAGCTTGGGTTGGCAGTTTATACTTATCCACAAATCCCCTTTATATGTATGAATGCGATGCACCAGTATCAAAAAGAACAAGTGCAGTAAATGACTTAACCAAAAACTTACCTATTACTGCATCCGGCTGCTCTTCAACCTCCTCCACGTTAACGTGGTTCACCTGTCCCCTGTTGAAAGGGTTCGGCTTCTTCCCACAGCTTCCATTGCCATTTCCATTCTGTGATTCAGGACATTCGTTGGCATAATGTCCGGTCTTCTGGCACTTAAAGCAAGTGACTTGGCTCAGGTCTTTCTTGGCTGGGGTTGATGGGTTGGTGTGGTTCTGGTCGTTGCTTCCTCCATTCCCATTACCATTCTTGGGGCCATTGTGATTGTGCGAGCTACCTCCTCCATGGGTATGCTAAAAATGTCCTCCCGGTCTAGGGGTAAAACGTGGCTTCTGCTGAGCTCCTGAATCGTACTTCCCTTGTCCATACTTCCTCTTGCGATTCTCAATCTGCTGCTGCTTCCCTTCAATCATGAGAGCATGATCTACCAACTCCTGGTAGTTGTTGAAGGTTGCTACCATCAACTGCATGCTCAACTCATCATTCAATCCTTCCAGAAACTTCTCCTGCTTAGCTGCATCTGTGGCAACGTCATCTGGGGCATAACGTGCTAGCTTACTAAAGTCCTCCATATACTGGCCAACTGTCCGTCCTCCTTGGCGCAAGTTGCAAAACTCTCGCTTCTTCATGGCCATAGCTCCTGTTGAAACATGGGCAGTACGAAAAGCCTGCTGAAACTGGTCCCATGTGACAGTGTCGACAGGGAAAGTGGCTGTGAAATTCTCCCACCATGATGCTGCGGGTCCTTCCAGCTGATGTGCGGCAAACTTCACCTTTTCCGCATCTGTGCATCCTGCTGTGGTCAACTCCCTTGCTGTCTTGCGGAGCCAATCATCTGCTACTATCGGCTCGGTGCTACTGGAAAACACCGGCGGATTCAGCCTAAGAAAACGGGCTAAGTGATCAACAGGTGGTGGTGGTGGTGGGTTGTTGTTGTTGTTCCCCTGATTCTGATTCTGGACTAGCAACTGCATCAACTTGTTCTGCTGCTGGATCAACTGGGTGAGCTCCGGTGGGAAGGTAAATTCGCGGTCACGTCTCGGAGGCATCTGAGGGTTTAGAAAAGATGAGATTTAAGAATAGAGAGGGGGTCTAAAGAGAAAACACTACCCATATGCACATGAGGCAAAAGCAAACAATTCACTTCATTCAATCAATCAAACAAGGGCATACAATCGATCTAACTATCGCAAAAGTGCTCGGACTACTATATTTACATGGTGGATTACTACTACTGTTAGGGTGGTCTACTAGAAATATTCTTCGGTTGCAGACTCCATGATATCTGCTCCAGCTTCACCAACATAGTCATCATCGCTATCATCCGGATCCGAGTCGGTGTCGTCGATGATGATGTAGTCTTCCGGGCGAATCTCCTTGGGTTCTTCGTCTTCCTCTACTGGTGTAGGGCCTCCCATGAATATTCCAATCTTCTTGATCAGATCGTCATTCTTTTCCACTAATACTTTGATTTCCTCTTCATAATCTTCACGTGTAGCCTTGAGTTCTTCCTTCAGTTCCTTGATTCTTGTCCTCGCCTTCTTCAGATCTATCATGTCAGCGCACATCTATTTCTCCTGACGTCGAATGTGTTGGTTTAACTCCTGGATAAAATATGCAATTGATCTATCCTTCCTGGTGCTGATCATCTCCCAGTGCTGATCTCGGCGCCCACAAATCTGGTAGATAGTATCCTTGAGATCATTGCGGTAAACTTCTTAATGCGTCCCATGGCGATGTGAGCTGCCATGCTCTTACCTAGACTCCAAGTTGGTGCATCAAAAGAAAACTCTATGGGCTCAGTGACCGACATGAACGTCCTTCCCGGAACTTGAACTTGAATCATCCAACGCTCTTCTTCAGGTAAAGTGGCATTGTAGGTTCCGGTGAAGCTTGGTACTCCTATGTTCAGGTATCTAGTGACTTCCTTCAAGTGACGTCCGAAGGGTGTATCTTCATCCGGTTGTGTGAACTTGTTCCTTGCACCCGCCATCCTAAAAGAGTAGAAAAGATGAGAGGTCAGAAAGAGAAGAGAGTGAGTAGTGATCTAGGTCTTTAGCTTAGTGGTCGTGTCCTACAGTTAGCGTGTGCTCTGATACCATCTTGTAGCGACCAGACCTCAAACGGTCCAATCTCTGTGCTCCGGTGTCATCCCTGGATCAGTAATGTTGACACCACACAATACTTGAAGGATTTATAACACAGTAGCAATCACACACTTATTACATCGAGTGTCTCAGAAGAGAACTTATTACAATAAATATGGCTTAAGGCCATCTAATAACGATAACAACGGAAGGCTTGGAAGATAAGTGAGTCCATCAACTCCAACGGCATCACTGAGTATAGAACCACGACCTAAAGGCACCTTAATCGTCTTCTGAAAAGTCTGCAACATTAACGTTGCAGCCCGAAACGGGTCAGCACATGGAATATGCTGGCAATGTAACACATAGAGAGTAATGGAATGAAATAAGCTATTCTATATGCATATATGGCTGGTGAAAAGCTCTATGGTTACAGTTTTGTGTAAAGCCAATTTTCCCTACTGCAAAGGAATAAATTTTATTTAACTATCATGGTAGTTGTTAAACATTGAGAATGGTTGACAGCATTCTCAATCCCAATTAAGCATCATCATTAATCAAAACCCAACAAAATTAATTTTAGAGTAACATGTTGAGATTCACATGATAATCCAGGTACTAGATACTCAAGATGTCCATAACCGGGGACACGACTAACCATGATTAGTTTATACACTCTGCAGAGGTTTGCGCACTTTTCCCCACAAGACCCGATCTCCTCCGTTGGGATTCTCGCACTACATGATGTTTGAGAAACGGATGACCGAGACATAGTCTTTCAGAAGCGCTAGCACCTTACGAACGGGTAGACCGTACCAACCTGCATCCCCTACATCTGCTAGTCTACCACTGTAAGAGTTCGCATGACTTAGTCAACTATGCTAGAGCCCATAGTAGCTTGTGACTGCACACGGAAGTTTCTAGCATGAATAATCTCATGATCCCTTTGAGCCTGGGTGACGGTCCAAAAGAAAACAGGCAATCGCTGGAATACCCAGGTGCCTCAATCCACCCAGATGTGTGTTTAGGTTGCCACCTTAAATAAACCATTAATTAACAATCTCACATCTGTCATGGATACACTCACCCAATCCATGTCTACTAGCATAGCAAGGCATAATAAGCAAACGTAAGAGTAACTCCCAAAGGTTTGATAATAAACAGGTAATAGGTTCTACCTCAACTACTTCCCAAACCCATAATTTAATTAGATCCTAATCATGCAATGTGTGAGGATTGATCTAATGCAATAAAACTAGGTAATAGGAGGTATGATCAAAGTGTTACTTGCCTTGCTGATGATCCGTGAAACCTAGCGATTTGAAGTAGTAAGCGGCGCACTCCGGATACTCTATCGCAAACAAACAAGCATACAATAAGTACTCAACTAATGCACAGGTAAAACTCGAATAAGAGATCTAACCAGAAGGTTCAACTTAAGAACTCCGGTTGGCAAAAAGAATCAAAACGAACGGAGCAACGAAAGACAAACGACAAAAGAAACAAGCTTCGTTTACTATTCTGGATCTAGGGCAATTTTTACTGTGGCAAAAACTTGTTTGAGTTGGTTAAACGGAAAGAGGGTTTCCAGACGAAACTTCAGGCGCTTGAATCGCCTGATTCCGATAAACGAGCGAAAAGTTAAACTAGAACGAACATCGGATCAGAGATCGCGATCAGAAAAACCACGGATTTAATCCGAGAAAAAGAAAAACGACGAGGGGGCGGGGGGTGGCTGACTTGGGGAGGGGGTCAGCGGCGCAAGGCGGCTCCGGCTCGGACTCCTCCTCGAGTTCGGCGGGGAAGGCGGCGGCGGCGGCTTGGGCCGGCCTGGCTCAGCTGGGCCCTTGGCCCAGTCGGGCGCGGGGTTTTTTTAAACAATTTCGCTGCGCCTAAAAAAATTTCTAGAAAAATAAATAAAAATCGAAAAATGCCAAAACAAATTTTATCCGTCTAAATAAAACATTTAGAACAGGATGAACATTTTTTGGTTCTAAATGCAATTTTTGAAAACATGCAATTTTTCCTAAATTCAAATAAAATAGCAAATAAAACCAAAATAAAACCTTATTTGATTTTTTATTAAATCCTCAATATTTCTTTATTTCTAGGAAAGTCATTTTATTCCCTCTCTCATATTTTTATAATAGAAATAAATGAAGATAAAATAAATAAAATCAAATGATCCTTATTTCAAAATTTGAGAAAACTCAAATATGAAAATAACGAAATCCCAACTCTCTCCGAGGGTCCTTGAGTTGCGTAGAATTTCTAGGATCAACCAGAGTGCAATAAAATATGCTATGCAATGATGATCTAGTGTATAACATTCCAAATTGAAAATTTGGGATGTTACACATGAGCACAAATCTGGGCGTTTGAGGGTAGACCTATCGATCCTCGGCGGTCTAAGGTTAGTAATCTTATTTTATCAAATTATGGGAAAAGGAGATGTCACATGTCTCTTCACTGGTTGATGTAACCAAGCAATCTTAATTCGTCCATCTACATCTTCATTCTAGCAATAAGGATAATCTAGAAAGAACATAAGCTTAAAGTTTTAAAAATAAGAACTCTTCTAAGGCTTTCTAGTTACGTCGTTTTTTGAGTTGGATACTGTGGTCAAGCCCAACTACAATCCTTTCAAACTGTAGTGCTATTAGCGAGCTTTCTGCTTGCTCTTTTGTAGTATTTTTGAGATGTACTTCAAACTTTTGGATGCTAGGTAGCTTGTAGGGTGATGCCAGGTTTTCATCCCATAGTATGAGCTTTGATTGCGATTGCATATAATAGGTTTCCTATCAGTGCGTTGAACCCGTTCTTTCCCTTTCTCTTCTCCTGAACTCTGTTTTAACGGGTAGTTGTATTTTCGTTATGTCAAAGTAATTGAAAATGGTTTTGCCCAGATAGGAAAATCTCATAAGCCTTTCACCCTATCTTGTTTATGTTTTTTGCCGTGTCCAAGGGCCATGTACACTATGTAAACTAGATGATCCCCACGCGTTGCTGCGGGAATTAGTTACAATACATTTCAATGATATTTGATTGTGTGATCTAGATTAAATAACACATGAACCAAAATTAAAATTACATACGACTTGTTGTATTGGATTATCTATAGTTGTAAAATGTTTATTGAAGAAAACTATTTTCCCATGCATGGTTGCATGTGATGGTGGATATTTTCCCATACATAGTTTGCATGTTGAGTTGGGCCTTATCCCGTCCATCATTGTAGTGGCATACTTGCATGTTTGTTTTTGAACCTCATGACCGTAGAACAATTGTTCTATGGTATTTTTATTAATAATAAAATATTTACAATAAAATTACAATGGAGTATCATGGTCCTCAGCCAACACCTGTCCTAGGAAACATCAACATAATTACTGATTTGCTGGCATAGTTTAAATATAAGTCTCAATCTGGTTCTTGATCTTGTGTGTAATATTGGCTTTGCTCTAATCATAGCAGCTTCAAGACAATCCTTGAGGTAGTAAGTCGAGCTGTGAGGATGAGTTATTGAGGTACAACACTTCAGAAAATCTTATCATTGCGAACAGACCAGCCCCAACAACTTGCAATAAGAATGGTCAAACCAATATCTCCTAGTAACTGATTCAATGATATACTGAGCTCATCGAAGCTAGAAATTCCTCTTGGTTTCTGTGGCATAATAAGATCCCAACATGAGAGTGCAAATGGGCAATCCCAGAACAAATAGAAGAGAGTTTCTTCAGAGTGTTCAGTACACATAGCACAATTGTAGCTCTCCAAGTACATGGATTTCATGTGAAGAAGATTCCTTGTATTGATTCTGTCATACAAAAGTAGCCACAAGAAAATTTTATGTCTGAGTCTGACTAGGCTTTTCCAAATAAGTTTGAATATGAAATGAGCAGTGCTCTGTCCCCTTAGGCACTTATACATCTTTATTGAAGAATACTGGTTAGATCCCCAACTGTATCTCCATGAGTCTTTTTGATCTGGTTGTTCTCTATCAGCAAGTAACAGGCTGAGATGAGTAAACTGCTGATATGCTTGCAGAGAGAGGGGTATATGAAATAATTGGGCAAGGTCCTCTGTCATCTGTTCCTTCTCCAATTTGATCTCCAGGTTGTTGGTAAGCGAGTAAAATTCTAGAAGTGCCAGTTTCAAGGGTTGTGATGCCAAACATCCTCCCAAAATGAAATAGTGTTCCATCTGCCTGCTATGCATGAAGCTTGCTATTTATACTAGGGCAGTAATTTGAGGATAGCTTTCCGCCAGAATGATCCTACTACTCTGTTACCAGGCAAAGCATGTGGATAATATGTCTCTCAAATGATGTTGACTCATGGTATGCCCTCTTGATTAAAGAAATTATGCAAGTATTTCATCAGGAGGGCCTTATTATGTGTACATATGTCTAATATACCCAGACCACCATGAGTTTTAGGCATACAAGCTTTGTCCCAAGAGATAAGTGCCACTCCCTTGTCCAATGTACCATATTTCCTCTGGAAGCAGTGTCAGAGATATTTGTTTAGCTGGTTGACTACTGTTATTGGAATGGAAAGTGTGCACATGAAGAAGATGGGCATGCTAGAAAAAACTGACTTGATGAGTGTAAGTTTATCACCAAAGGAGAGTAGTGTAGAACACCACATCAATCTATTTTCAATCCTCCTGAGGATTGGAACAAAATTCTCAATCTTGGGTTTATATTTTCTTAATGGTAAGCCAAGATAGGGTAGTGGGAGTGAACCAATATGAAAACCTAGTAGTGAAGAAAGGTGATGCATCTTGTGATATGGTGTGTTGATGGAAATCATGGTGGATTTAGCATAGTTAACTCTCAATCCCGTGTATGCAGCAAAGTGTTGAAGTAGATTTGTTTACATGCTACAGCTGAATCTGCTCAGCTTGTAATACCAAAATGGTGTCATTTGCATACTGGATAACAGGGTAGTTAGGGCATGACTAATGCAGGATAGGTGGGGTGATCATGCCATATAGCATCGCCTCATTGAGCATGGATTGTAACAGGTCAACATCCAACACAAATATAAGAGGTGAAAGAGGATATCCTTGTCTTACTCCTTGCTTGCATAGGAACTGTTTACCATGGACACCATTGAGAATAACGAAGCTGAATCCAGTGTTGTAAATCATATTGATCCAATTAATCCATCTTGTGCCAAAACCCTTAGTCTTTAAAATCTCTATAACTGTCTCATGATTGAGCATACCAAAGGCTTTCTCAAAATCCAATTTAAGGAGAATGATTTCCTTATTAGATTGCTGATGTTGATGAATACTCCCTCCGTCCGGTGAAGAGTGTACATCTAGCTTCAAAATGTGTCCACAAAAGAGTGTACATATCTTCCCAATGTACTTTAAAGTCAAAAAAACTTCTCTCTCACCACACGGTAATCAAGACCAATAGCAATCTACACATGGTCTTCTTAATTTCTACATGCACTTAGCTCATTGGGGTTGGGTAATTAAAGAGCGGAGAGATGGTGGCTTGCACCTTTCCAATGCATTTTTTACTCAACTCCATAATTTGTCCTAAAATTTCTAGATGTACACTCTTCACCGAACGGAGGGAGTATATTCATAGGACCAAGCAAGGCAATCTTGGATACATCTGTTATTCAGAAATCCATACTGATTCTTGTGAATGAGTTTAAGAATAACCTTTTGAAGTCTGTTGGCCAACAGTTTAGTGAGGATCTTGAGTGTGCAATTAAGAAAGGAAATAGGTCTGAAATCTCCAGGTGTGTTGGCAGAGTCCTTCTTGGGGATAAGTGTAATGAAAGAGTAATTAATAGACTACAGATTTACCCTCCCATGGAAGAAATCCTTAATAAGATTGTAAAAATCATGTGCAACAATGTCCCAACAAGATTTCAGAAAAGCTGCATTGAAACCATTAGGTCCTGGTGATTTATATGAGGGCATATTATGAACCAGTGCATCAATTTCTTCTCTAGTGAATGGGATTTCCAAATCATTAAGATCCTCATGATGTTGTAAAAGCTGATGAAGGTGAAGTGGATTCTGAGAGTCGGCTCTTGAGCCCAATCTTTCTTTAAAATCTCTATAAAGAATAACAGCCTTAGCATTGTGATCCTAATGTTGAACATCTAGTTCATCTTTGAGGATGCCAATTCTGTTGTTTCAGAATTTGATAGTAGTCTTGGCCTAAAAATATTTAGTGTTGGCCTCACCCATCTTAATGTTCCTAATAGTGGCCATATGCCTCGAATAAGTTCTTTGTTATGTTAAGATTTTCTGGAGATGATCCTTGATAATGTTTCTGCCATTGGCCTCAACAGTGGTGATATCTCTGTATTCCTCTATAACATCATAAAAGTGAATCATATAATTTGTGCTTGTGATGATCTATTTTAAATCAAAGAGCTTGCTGGCCATAACTTGAGTACCTTTCTTAACCTTTTAAATTTGGCTGCAATGATCTTGGCACTATCATCTTCCTACACTTGTTGGTCCCGGATATTCTTAACCACTTCTTTAAAGTATTGGTGTTCTAACAAAAAAATCAAATGTGAAGATAGTAGCTTTAGGGATATTGGTCCTAATCTTGATCATCACAGGAACATGGCCAAAAGTGGTTTTAGCAACTGGAATGGTAGTAGTGTTAGGGAAAGCAAGTGTCCAAGATTCTAATGTGAAGTACCAATCCAACTTTTCTAACAGTGGGGCTTCCTGCATGTTGCTCCATCTAAAATTTAGGCCTTTTAGGGGGATTTCAACAAATGCGAATTGACTGATAACTTTATTGAAAGAAAACATATCCTGAATACTAACTCCTCCTATGTTCCTGTTTTGGGGGTATCTAATGTAATTAAAACCTAAGACCAACCATTTATCCTCAGCCTACATTTGAAGGTTCTGGAACTAGTCGATGTAATTAATTCTTTCTGATTGCTGGCATGGCCCATAGATTTTAGTTAAGATCCATTGCTCCCCATTGTGCTTAGATGTGAATGGAATGGTAATAGAAAACTCATTTCTGGAGATAGTATGACAAGAAAAAAGCTGTTCATTCCATACAAAAGAAAGTCCCCAGAAGCTCCAACAGATGGGATAAAATCAAATTTGCTAATACTTTTGTGGCAAAAGTTCTTTATATAGAAGTTGTCAAAAAATTCTATTTTTCTCTCTTGAAGGCAGAGTGCAGAGCAATTGGATTCCTGGATCGTATTATACAAAGCAATCCATTTCTTAGGATCATTAAGCCCTATGATATTACATTTTAATAGATTCCAAGCACTAGTCATTGATAATGACAGATTAGAACATGACATATAAATGACGGGAATAACTTGTGCATAACACTGATAACATCCACCATTTCAGAATAGTAGCTAGGTTCTATTACATCCAAAATAACAACCACATTCTCAGGATAGTACCAGGTTCTTTTACATCCAAACACCACATCATTGCAACAGATAAGATTTATTACAAAGCACAAAGATCCTGGTATGGAGCATCACTTCTGGAGCTGGCCCATGCCCTTGTTGACCTTCATATTCTTGTTGTTGGATGTGGTGCTCTTCTATTTCTTGGGCTTGGCAATGAGCTTCTCCTCAGATGTATCTTGTGCATTGACCTTGAAAAGTGAGGTATTCGGATTTTAATCATTTTGGAGGGGATAGGTGGAGGCAAAGCATGACATGCCAGACAGCTCTTATCAAAATAGACTTTTCATTTAAAACCTTTATTCATAGATTGTAATCTATAGCTCCTTCTTACCTCAGTCTCCACTAGTGGGACCTTTTCCTTTTTTTCCTCTAAAAGGATCGATATGGTTGACTAGAGGGGGGGTTGATGTCTACTACACAACCTTATTCTTGTAGACGTTGTTGGGCCTCCAAGTGCAGAGGTTTGTAGGACAGTAGCAAATTTCCCTCAAGTGGATGACCTAAGGTTTATCAATCTGTAGGAGGTGTAGGATGAAGATGGTATCTCTCACGCAACCCTGCAACCAAATAACAAAGAGCCTCATGTGTCCCCAACACACCCAATACAATGGTAAATTGTATAGGTGCACTAGTTCGGCAAAGAGATGGTGATACAAGTGCAATATGGATAGTAGATATAGGTTTTTGTAATCTGAAAATACAAAAACAGCAAGGTAACTAATGATAAAAGTGAGCACAAACGGTATTGCAATGCGTTGAAACAAGGCCTAGGGTTCATACTTTCACTAGTGAAAGTTCTCTCAACAATAATACCATAATTGGATCACATAACTATCCCTGAACATGCAACAAAGAGTCACTCCAAAGTCACTAATAGCGGAGAACAAACGAAGAGATTATTGTAGGGTACGAAACCACCTCAAAGTTATTCTTTCCAATCAATCCGTTGGGCTATTCCTATAAGTGTCACAAACAGCCCTAGAGTTCTTACTAGAATAACACCTTAAGACACAAATCAACCAAAACCCTAATGTCACCTAGATACTCCAATGTCACCTCAAGTATCCGTGGGTATGATTATACGATATGCATCACACAATCTCAGATTCATCTATTCAACCAACACATAGAACCTCAAAGAGTGCCCCAAAGTTTCTACCGGAAAGTCAAGACGAAAACGTGTGCCAACCCCTATGCATAGATTCCCATGGTCACGGAACACGCAAGTTGATCACCAAAACATACATCAAGTGGATCATAGAATACCCCATTGTCACCACAGGTATCCCACGCAAGACATACATCAAGTGTTCTCAAATCCTTAAAGACTCAATCCGATAAAATAACTTCAAAGGGAAAACTCAATCCATTACAAGAGAGTAGAGGGGGAGAAACATCATAAGATCCAACTATAATAGCAAAGCTCGCGATACATCAAGATCGTGCCACCTCAAGAACACGAGAGAGAGAGAGATCAAACACATAGCTACTAGTACATACCCTCAGCCCCGAGGGAGAACTAATCCCTCCTCATCATGGAGAGCGCCGGGATGATGAAGATGGCCACCGGAGAGGGATTCCCCCTCTGGCAGGGTGCCGAAACGGGTCTAGACTGGTTTTCGGTGGTTACGGAGGCTTCTGGCGGCGGAACTCCCGATCTATTGTGCTCCCCGAAGTTTTTAGGGTATATGGGTATATATGGGAGGAAGAAGTACGTCGGTGGACCTCCGGGCTATCCATGAGGCAGGGAGGCGCTCCCAGGGGGTGGGCGCGCCCCCACCCTCATGGGCAGCCCGGGACTCTCCTGGTCCATCTCCGATACTCCATGGGCTTCTTCTGGTCCAAAAATAAGTTCCGTGAAGTTTCAGGTCAATTGGACTCCGTTTGATTTTCCTTTTCTGCGATACTCTAAAACAAGGAAAAAACAGAAACTGGCACCGAGGTCTGGGTTAATAGGTTAGTCCCAAAAATCATATAAAATAGCATATAATGCATATAAAACATCCAAGGTTGATAATATAATAGCATGGAACAATAAAAAATTATAGATACGTTGGAGACGTATCAGCATCCCCAAGCTTAATTCCCGCTCGTCCTCGAGTAGGTAAATGATAAAAACAGAATTTCTGATGTGGAATGCTACCTAACATATTTCTATATGTAATTCTTTATTGTGGCAAGAATATTCAGATCCATAAGATTCAACACAAAAGTTTAATATTGACATAAAAATAATAATACTTCAAGCATACTAACAAAGCAATTATGTCTTCTCAAAATAACATGGCCAAAGAAAGCTATCCCTACAAAATCATATAGTATGGCTATGCTCCATCTTCACCACACAAAATATTTAAATCATGCACAACCCCGATGACAAGCCAAGCAATTGTTTCATGCTTTTGATGTTCTCAAACTTTTTCAATCTTCACGCAATATATGAGCGTGAGCCATGGAGAAGACAAAAAGGAGAAGATAGTCTCACATCAACTAGGCGTATCAATGGGCTATGGAGATGCCCATTGATAGATATCAATATGAGTGAGTAGGGATTTCCATGCAACGGATGCACTGGATCTATAAACGTATGAAAGCTCAACAAAAGAAACTAAGTGGGTGTGCATCCAACTTGCTTGCTCACGAAGACCTAGGGCATTTGAGGAAGCCCATTGTTGGAATATACAAGCCAAGTTCTATAATGGAAGATTCCCACTAGTATATGAAAGTGACTACATAGGAGACTCTCTATCATGAATATCATGGTGCTACTTTGAAGCACAAGTGTGGTAAAAGGATAGTAGCATTTCCCCTTTTTATTTTTCTTTCCATTTTTTTGGGCCTTCCTTTTTTTGGCCTTTCTCTCTTTTTTTGGGACAATGTGCTATTATTGATGATCATCACACTTCTATTTATTTACAACTCAATGATTACAACTCGATACTTAGAACAAGATATGACTCTATATGAATGCCTCCGGCGGTGTACCGGGATGTGGAATGACTCATGAGTGACATGTATGAAAGAATTATGAATGGTGGCTTTGCCACAAATACGATGTCAACTACATGATCATGTAAAGCAATATGACAATGATGGAGCATGTCATAATAACGGGATGGTGGAAAGTTGCATGGCAATATATCTCGGAATGGCTATGGAAATGCCACAATAGGTAGGTATGGTGGCTGTTTTGAGGAAGGTATATGGTGGGTTTATGGTTCCGGCGAAAGTTGCGTGGTACTAGAGAGGCTAGCAATGGTGGAAGGGTGAGAGTGCGTATAACCCATGGACTCAACATTAGTCATAAAGAACTCACATACTTATTGCAAAAATCTATTAGTTATCGAAACAAAGTACTACGCGCATGCTCCTAGGGGGATAGATTGGTAGGAAAAGACCATCGCTCGTCCCCGACCGCCACTCATAAGGAAGACAATCAATAAATACATCATGCTCCGACTTCTTAACATAACAGTTCACCATACGTGCATGCTACGGGAATCACAAACTTTAACACAAGCATTTCTCAAATTCATAACTACTCAACTAGCACGACTCTAATATCACCATCTCCATATCTCAAAACAATTATCAAGTATCAAACTTCTCATAGTATTCAATGCACTTTATATGAATGTTTTTATTATATCCCTCTTGGATGCCCATCATATTAGGACTAAATTCATAACCAAAGCAAATTACCATGATGTTTAGGACTCTCAAAATAATATAAGTGAAGAATGAGAGTTCATCTATTTCTATAAAATATAACCACCACTATGCTCTAAAAAGATATAAGTGAAGCACTAGAGCAACAACAAACTACTCCGAAAGATATAAGTGAAGATCAATGAGTAGTTGAATAATTATGCAGCTATGTGAAGACTCTCTAACATTTAAGAATTTCAGATCTTGGAATTTTATTCAAACAGCAAGCAAAACTAAATAAAATAAAATGACGCTCCAAGCAAAACACATATCATGTGGTAAATAAATATATAGCTCCAAGTAAAGTTACCGATGAACAAAGACGGAAGAGGGGATGCCTTCCGGGGCATCCCCAAGCTTAGGCTCTTGGTTGTCCTTGAATATTTCCTTGGGGTGCCTTGGGAATCCCCAATCTTAGGCTCTTTCCACTCCTTATTCCATAATCCATCGAATCTTTACCCAAAACTTGAAAACTTCACAACACAAAACTTAACAGAAAACTCATAAGCTCTGTTAGCGAAACAAAACAAAACACCAATTCAAGGTGCTGTAATGAACTCATTATTTATTTATATTGGTGTTAAACCTACTGTATTCCAACTTCTCTATGGCTTATAAACTCTTTTACTATCCATAGATTCATTAAAATAAGCAAACATCACACGAAAAACAGAATCTGTCAAAAACATAACAGACTGTAGTAATCTGTAACTAACGCAAACTTCTGGAACCTAAAAAATTCTAAAATAAATTGCTGGACGTGAGGAATTTATCTATTAATCATCTTCAAAAATAATTAACTAAATAGAACTCTCCAATAAAAAATGGCAGCAATTCCCGTGAGTGCTAAAGTTTCTGTTTTTTACAGCAAGATCAAAAAGACTTTCCCCAAGTCTTCCCAACGGTTCTACTTGGCACAAACACTAATTAAAACATAAAAACTCAATCATAACAGAGGCTAGATGATTAATTTATTACTAAACAGGAATAAAAATCAAGGAACAAAAATAAAAATTGGGTTGCCTCCCAACAAGCGTTATCGTTTAATGCCCCTAGCTAGGCATGATGATTTCAACGATGCTCACATAAAATATAAGAATTGTAACATAAAGAAAGCATCATGAAGAATATGACTAGCAAATTTAAGTCTAACCCACTTCCTATGCATAGGGATTTTGTGAGCAAACAACTTGTGGGAACAATAACCAACTAGCATAGGAAGGTAAAACAAGCATAAATTCAAGATTTTCAACACATAGAGAGGAAACTTGATATTATTGAAACTCCTACAAGCATATATTCCTCCCTCATAATAATTTTCAGTAGCATCATGAATGAATTTAACAATATAACTATCACATAAAGCATTCTTTTCATGATGCATAAGCATAGAATTTTTATTACTCTCTACATAAGCAAGTTTCTTCTCATGAATAGTAGTGGGAGCAAACTCAACAAAATAACTATCATGTGAAGAATAATCCAAATGAAAATTAAAATCACGATGACAAGTTTCATGGTTATCACTATTCTTAATAGCATACAAGTCATCACAATAATCATCATAGATATCAACTTTGTTCTCATAATCAATTGGAACCTCTTCCGAAATAGTGGATTCATCACAAAATAAAGTCACGACCTCTCCAAATCCACTTTCATCAATATAATCATCATAAATAGGAGGGATGCTTTCATCTTAATAAATTTGCTCATCAAAACTTGGGGGACAAAAAATATCATCTTCATAAAACATAGCATCCCCAAGCTTGTGGCTTTGCATATCATTAGCATCATGAATATTCAAGGAATTCATACTAACAACATTGCAATCATGCTCATCATTCAAATATTTAATTCCAAACATTCTAATGCATTCTTCTTCTAACACTTTGGCACAATTTTCCTTTCTATCATACTCACGAAAGATATTAAAAATATGAAGCGTATGAGGCAAACTCAATTCCATATTTTTTGGTAGTTTTCTTTTATAGAATAAACTAGTGATAAAACAAGAAACAAAAAGTTTCGATTGCAAGATCTAAAGATATACCTTCAAGCGCTAACATCCCTGGCGATGGTGCTAGAAAAGAGCTTGATGTCTACTACACAACCTTCTTCTTGTAGACGTTGGTGGGCCTCCAAGTGCAGAGGTTTGTAGGACAGTAGCAAATTTCCCTCAAGTGGATGACCTAAGGTTTATCAATCCGTAGGAGGCGTAGGATGAATATGGTCTCTCTCAAGCAACCCTGCAACCAAATAAAAAAGAGTCTCTTGTGTCCCCAACACACCCAATACAATGGCAAATTGTATAGGTGCACTAGTTCGGCGAAGAGATGGTGATACAAGTGCAATATGGATAGTAGATATAGGTTTTTGTAATCTGAAAATATAAAAACAGCAAGGTAACTAATGATAAAAGTGAGCACAAACGGTATTGCAATGCGTTGAAACAAGGCCTAGGGTTCATACTTTCACTAGTGCAAGTTCTCTCAACAATAATAACATAATTGGATCACATAACTATCCCTCAACATGCAACAAAGAGTCACTCCAAAGTCACTAATAGCGGAGAACAAACGAAGAGATTATTGTAGGGTATGAAACCACCTCAAAGTTATTCTTTCCAATCAATCCATTGGGCTATTCCTATAAGTGTCACAAACAACACTAGAGTTCATACTAGAATAACACCTTAAGACACAAATCAACCAAAACTCTAATGTCACCTAGATACTCCAATGTCACCTCAAGTATCCGTGGGTATGATTATACGATATGCATCACACAATCTCAGATTCATCTATTCAACCAACACATCGAACCTCAAAGAGTGCCCCAAAGTTTCTACCGGAGAGTCAAGACGAAAACGTGTGCCAACCCCTATGCATAGATTCCCAAGGTCACGGAACCCGCAAGTTGATCACCAAAACATACATCAAGTGGATCATAGAATACCCCATTGTCACCACAGGTATCCCACGCAAGACATACATCAAGTGTTCTCAAATCCTTAAAGACTCAATCCGATAAGATAACTTCAAAGGGAAAACTCAATCCATTACAAGAGAGTAGAGGGGGAGAAACATCATAAGATCCAACTATAATAGCAAAGCTCGCGATACATCAAGATCGTGCCACCTCAAGAACACGAGAGAGAGAGAGAGACCAAACACATAGCTACTGGTACATACCCTCAGCCCCGAGGAAGAACTACTCCCTCCTCGTCATGGAGAGCGCCGGGATGATGAAGATGGCCACCGGAGAGGGATTCCCCCTCCGGCAGGGTGCAGGAACGGGTCTAGATTGGTTTTCGGTGGTTACAGAGGCTTCTGGCGGCGGAACTCCCGATCTATTGTGCTCCCTGAAGTTTTTAGGGTATATGGGTATATATGGGAGGAAGAAGTACGTCGGTGGACCTCCGGGCTGTCCACGAGGCAGGGGGCATGCCTAGGGGGGTGGGCGCGCTCCTCACCCTCGTGGGCAGCCCGGGACTCTCCTGGTCCATCTCTGATACTCCGTGGGCTTCTTCTGGTCCAAAAATAAGTTCCGTGAAGTTTCATGTCAATTGGACTCCGTTTGATTTTCCTTTTCCGCGATACTCTAAAACAAGGAAAAATCAGAAACTGGCACTGGGGTCTGGGTTAATAGGTTAGTCCCAAAAATCATATAAAATAGCATATAAATGCATGTAAAACATCCAAGGTTGATAATATAATAGCATGGAACAATCAAAAATTATATATACGTTGGAGACGTATCAGGGGTGAATAGGCAACTACCGTTTTTTTTTGCTTTTCTTCACAAATTAGGTTTAGCAACAAATAGGTTGTCTAGATGTGAAACTAGGTGAGAAACTTATATGATGCAAACAACAACAACATGTGCAAGCAAAGGATACAACACAACAATAGCTTGCACAAAGTAAAGGGAAAAGATAACCACAAGTGGAGCCGGTGGAGACGAGGATGTGTTACCGAAGTTCCTTCCCTTTGGGGGAAGTATGTATCTGTTGGAGCGGTGTGGAGGCACAATGCTCCCCAAGAAGCCACTAGAGCCACCGTATTCTCCTCACGCCCTCACACAATGCGAGATGCTGATTCCACTAGTGGTGCCCTTGAAGGCGGCGACCGAACCTTTACAAACAAGGTTGGGGCAATCTCCACAACTTGATTGGAGGCTCCCAACGATACCACAGAGCTTCACCACAATGGAATGTGGCTCCGAGGTGCCCTCAATCGTCTAGGGTGCTCAAACATCCAAGAGTAACAAGATCCGCAAACGATTAGTGGGGGGAATCAAATTTCTCTTGGTGGAAGTGTAGATCGGGGCCTTCCCAACCAATCCCTAGAAAATCAACAAGTTTGATTCGCTAGGAGAGAGATCGGGCGAAAATGAGCTTTGGAGCAACAATGGAGCTTGGGGGAAAGAGGTGGGTCTTCTTGGGGAAGAAGACCCCCTTTTATAGTGGGGGAAGTAATCCAACCGTTATCCCCTCTTCAGCCCGCACAGAGTTGTACTACCACCTAGGGGAGCAGTACTACTGTTGGCCGCAGCGGTACTACCGCGAGCCCCAGTGGTACTACCGCGGTGAGAGAGAGAGAGCAGAGGCCTCAGAGGGAGAAGGGACATAGGAGTGAGAGCCCGGGCGTCACTAGCAGCGGTGGTAGGTGCGGTACTGCCGCTTGCCAGCGGTACTACCGCTCCTTCTGCCGCTGCTACTGCCGCTGAACCCGACACGAGACACACAAGTCTCGAGTCGAGGCGGTACCAGTGCAGAACTGGAGCCGTACTACTGCGTGTGGCCATGGGAGGTACTACCACTTGTGGCTATCAGTGGTTTTGCCGCTCCGGCCCAGCAGTACTACCGTTGGCGCCTCATTAATGCCACTTTCGCCATAACAGGTAAACTCCAAGGGAGGGAAGGAGCTGGGGGTGCGAAAAAGATGTGTACGTGTTGATTCCACCCTAGCCTTTCTGATACGGACCCCCTCTTGATAGTACGGTGTCTCCTACGACTCAAGTCCACTAAAACCGAAATGAAGGAGAAATACACCGTCTTCACCTTGAGCTCCGAGGGGAATGAATCTTCTCGTGCCAATGAATGAATATCTGAAATGCTCAACGCACACAATTAGTCCGCAAATGCATAGTCATCAATCACCAAAACTACTTAGCGAGAGACACGCCCTAACAATCTCCCCTTTTTGGTGGATTGATGACAACACGGGATTTGCATAGAGAAATAACAAGATAATAAGCAAACTCTAGAGTCTAAAAAATATAGACGGGCTCCCCCTAGATGTGTGCACTTAATTAGGAGTGCCTTTGTAATGCATAGTACACACATTAGGATCAACACTCCCCCTATATTTTATAGACTGACAATGCTTGCATCTACAATATGGGAAGTATAAGCTAGGATGCACGGAGTAGTACGTGAGCAAGAGAGAATCATAAGTTAAGCATGCAACTCACATACTACCAGAGAACTAGACATGCATTAGATAATAATAGGATAGGATAGCATATGTCTCACACCAAATGACAGGGTAACAAGGTCTCACAAGCACAAACCAAACCAAAGCAAACAACCAATAAAAGAGATTGCGAGAGAGAAAGACAAGGCAAATAAGACACACTCGCAACTCGACAAATCTCTAAACTCTGCCCCCTTTGGCATCGAGACACCAAAATGGCAAAGAGTGCTGCTACGGTCACATGTGATAGCAAAGCCAAAGTTCTCCATCATCACATCCCTGCATGGTTGCCTGCGCCTCCGTCATCGGTAGTAGGCTGCTCAATCTGTGAATCCGTCCAAGGACAGTGCGACGAAATACACTCCTACTCATCTATGATCTTATCCTCAGACCCACTGTAGACTTCAGCTCCAAGCTGACACATAAGAACCTTGTAACGGCTCCGTGACTTCTTCTCACACACATGAGCCATATACTGCCCGTGAGACTCCATGCAAAATAGCTTCTTCATCTTGCGCTTGAGCTTCTTAGCCCACGAAGGCTCCACTCCAGAGGGCTCATAATCCTCATCATCATCAGCCTCAGCCTCATCAGCTCCAGAAGGAATCTCATTCTCCGGAATAGGAGTGCCCCAGTGCTCCTTCTGTCTCAGACGCTTAATCTCGTGAGAGACCAAGTCACCAGTCTCTAGCAAGGCACTGGGATAATATTGTGCCCATGCCTTCTCAATGAGTAACATCAGGTAGAGGTCATAGATGGGAGACTTGCGCTCAGTGATGGCACCACATGACATGAGAAATATCCAAGGAATCTCCTGAGTTGTTCTCCTTCTCATGCTGGCAAAACAATAGCATATCCACGAGGAATGAATGAACCATATCCAAGTTCCCAATGCTAGGAAAAAGAGTGTTCCTGAAGATGCGATGAAGGATATCCAGAAAAGGAAACAACTCATAAGTCTTCTTTTGCGCCTTGGGGTGAACCCTCATTGTGTTGTATGGCCAAAGAAGTCGACTTGTGAGTAGAGGTGACATTGTTGTGAGGATGAAAGCCAACTGGGTTGTCAAGCCCCTAATCTTCAACACCCAACAGTTCCATGAATGCCTTCCATTTGACTGAGAGAAGTCTTTCATTGGTCATCCAAGTCAAAGTCCTTTCCTCATCAATGCCAAGGTGAACCGTGGCATAAAACTGAGCCACCATATCTGCATCAAAGTCCTTGTTAAACTCCATGAGCTTGAGGATGTTTAACTAAGCACACATCTCCAGTGCCTCACCAAAATAGGCGCGATCCTTCTCGAGATAAGTAATGTCAATGGAGCGGACAACTACATAGAGGTTCTTTGTTGCTTTGAGCACATCAAAGTAGACAGACCATTGAAACCGGTTCCAGAAGGGGCAGTTGACAAGAGCTAGATCTTGATCTTGAGCTTATGGGTTGCGGCGACGAGCCTCATAGAACTCCTTAGAAGTCATCTCTGTCACAGACTTGGCCTTCGGCTTGGGCTTGTTCGCAACATGCTTGGAAGGACGCTTGGGCTGAGTTGGAGGAACACTTGAAGATGCAGCAGCTGCCTCATAAGTGTGATAGCGCTTTGACCCTCCAGGACGCCCAGGGTTGATACGGCGGATGGGGTGCTCCGAAGTGCCATCACCTGGAACCACACACACCGACAAAGAAAGCCAACAGAAAAACGAGCATAAAGCCAGCAGAAAAAGCAACAAGAATCAACGATTGGTATGAGAAAAATGGAGGCTGGCACCCCGAGCGGTAGTACCGCTCCTAGGCAGCAGTAGTACCGCCTGCAGCGGTGTACAACTCCTGGGGAGCGGTACTACCGTCCGAGGTGGAGGACGGCGGTTAGGCCACTTCCACTGCTACCGAGGGTGCCAAAATAAAAAAATACTCCTACCAACCATCAATCCAACTAGTCTAGCAGCCTTCAACGTCCTACTCAAGCCTCGATTGGCCAAAAATCGATAAATGCCAAGACTATTGCCCCAAAAGCCTAGATTTGAAAACTAGAAGCAATGAGGAGAAGAACGGGGCAATACCAGCATCCATGGCAAGAGGAAGGGGTGGGGATCGATTCCACCGGTTAGAAATGCGAAGGATGGCCTGGAGAAGGCGGCCCGGCGGTGGCCTTCCACGACGAGTTCGTCGCTGGAGAGTGATACGTCTCCAACGTATCTATAATTTTTGATTGCTCCATGCTATATTATCTACTGTTTTGGACATTATTGGGCTTTATTATCCACTTTTATATTATTTTTGGGACTAACCTATTAACCGGAGGCCCAGCCCAGAATTGCTGTTTTTTGCCTATTTTAGGGTTTCGAAGAAAAGGAATATCAAACGGAGTCCAAATGGAATGAAACCTTCGGGAACGTGATTTTCTCAACGAACAAGACCCAGGAGACCTGGACCCTACGTCAAGACACAAAAGAGGAGGCCACGAGGTAGGGGGGCGCGCCTACCCCCCAGGCGCGCCCTCCACCCTCGTGGGCCCCCTGTTGCTCCACCGACACACTCCTTCCTCCTATATATACCTACGTACCCCCAAATGACCAGATACAGAGCCAAAAACCTAACTCCACCGCCGTAACTTTCTGTATCCACGAGATCCCATCTTGGGGCCTGTTCCGGAGCTCCGCCGGAGGGGGCATCGATCACGGAGGGCTTCTAATCATCACCATAGCCCCTCCGATGAAGTGTGAGTAGTTCACCTCAGACCTACGGGTCCATAGTTAGTAGCCAGATGGCTTCTTCTCTCTTTTTGGATCTCAATACAAAGTTCCCCCCCTCTCTTGTGGAGAACTATTCGATGTAATCTTCCTTTTACGGTGTGTTTGTTGAGACTGATGAATTGTGGGTTTATGATCAAGTCTATCTATGAACAATATTTGAATCTTCTCTGAATTCCTTTATGTATGATTGGTTATCTTTGCAAGTCTCTTCGATTATCATCTTGGTTTGGCCTACTAGATTGATCTTTCTTGCAATGGGAGAAGTGCTTAGCTTTGGGTTCAATCTTGCGGGGTCCTTTCCCAGTGACAGTAGGGGCAGCAAGGTACGTATTGTATTTTTGCCATCGAGGATAACAAGATGGGGTTTTCATCATATTGCATGAGTTTATCCCTCTACATCATGTCATCTTGCTTAAGGCGTTACTCTGTTTTCATTAACTTAATACTCTAGATGCATGCTGGATAGCGGTCGATGAGTGGAGTAATAGTAGTAGATGCAGGCAGGAGTCGGTCTACTTGTCTCGGACGTGATGCCTATATACATGATCATACCTAGATATTCTCATAACTATGCTCAATTCTGTCAATTGCTCAACAGTAATTTGTTCACCCACCGTAGAATACTTATGCTCTCGAGAGAAGCCACTAGTGAAACCTATGGCCCCCGGGTCTATCTTCATCATATTAATCTCCTACTACTTAGTTATTTCCTTTGCTTTTATTTTACTTTGCATCTTTATCACAAAAATACCCAAAATCTTATCTTATCATATCTATTAGATCTCACTCTCGTAAGTGGCCGTGTAGGGATTGACAACCCCTTATCGCGTTGGTTGCGAGGATTTATTTGTTTTGTGTAGGTACGAGGGACTGGCGCGTAGCCTTCTACTGGATTGATACCTTGGTTCTCAAAAACTGAGGGAAATACTTATGCTACTTTGCTGCATCATCCCTTCCTCTTCGAGGAAAACCAACACAGTGCTCAAGAGGTAGTAGAGAGAGTGGAATGGATGAGGGGGAGAAACTCGGATGGTTATGGGGGAGTAAAACTCCCCCTGCCCGATTCATAACCCCTAGTCTCCGCCCCACAGCGGTAGTACCACTTGGTGCCACTCAACGGTAGTCCCGCCCTTCCCCGGCAATAGTACCGTCCAGCTAAAACTCGACGAGACAAGACAAAACAAAGGCCTAGCTACGAAAAAGAAACAAAGCGACGAGCCGAGGGAGAAACTACACGAGCAAAAGACAACCAAAAACCAAAGACGCACCCATGGAGAAACTAAAAGCAAACCACAACAAAAGCACAACCAATCCAACTAGAGGAAAAGGAAAACTACACACCTCTCAAGGAGAGGGCGGTGGCCGAGGCCACCTATGTTTGAGTCAATTGGCATGGCACCGCGAAGATTTTAACCTTGGTCCCATGACCAAAACTCATCTTTGAAGCACAAGTACCATAAAAAATGGCTAATGTGAAAGACGTGATCAATTTATGCATAATGGGAGGAGGGAGAGTTCATTGAGAGAACAACACTCCCCCTATGTCAATGCCTACATCTAGAACAAGATATAATGATGAGTGCGGGGTGTGTGCCTAGATTCAAGCCACATTGCTCAAATCAATGATATTTAGCTCATGCCTTAACTCGTGAAATCTTGCTTCATCTGGAGGCTTGGTGAAGATATTGATAACCCACAAGTATAGGGGATCGCAACAATTTTCGAGGGTAGAGTATTCAACCCAAATTTATAGATTCGACACAAGGGGAGCCAAAGTATATTTGAAGGTATTAGTAGCTGAGTTGTCAATTCAACCACACCTGGAGATTAATTATCTGCAGCAAAGTGATTAGTAGCAAAGTAGTTTGATAGTTTTGATAGTAATGACAGCAGCAACAGTAATAGTAACAGTGATAGCAGTAATTTTGTAGCAAGCGTAACAGTGATGATAGCAGTAGTAACTTAGCAGAAACAATATAGGATAAATTCGTAGGCATTGGATCGGCGACTTGTTGGATGATATTCATCATGTGACAGTTATAACCTAGGGCTATTAGGTACTAGATCCAGTTCATCGATATAATGTAGGCATGTATTCCGTAAATAGTCATACGTGCTTTATTAAAAGAACTTGCATGACATCTTTTGTCCTACCCTCCCATGGTAGCGGGGTCCATATTGGAAACTAAAGGATATTAAGGCCTCCTTTTAATAGAAAACCGGAATAAAGCATTAACACATAGTGAATACATGAACTCCTCAAACTACGGTAATCACCGGAAGAAGTCCCGGTTATTTTCACTCCGAGGTTACCGGATCATAACACGTAGTAGGTGACTATAACTTGCAAGATCGGATCTAGAACATGGATATAATGATGATAACATAAATGGTTCAGATCTGAAATCATGGCACCCGGGCCCAAAGTGACAAGCATTAAGCATGGCGAAGTCATAGCAACATCAATCTAAGAACATAGTGGATACTAGGGATCAAGCCGTAACAAAACTAACTCGATTACATGATGAATCTCATCCAACTCCTCACCGACCAGCGAGCCTACGAAGGAATTACTCACTCCCAGTGGGGGGCATCATGGAATTGGCAATGGAGAAGGGTTGGTGATGACGAAGAACGAAGATCCACCTCTACGGAGCCCCAAACGGACTCCAGATCTGCCCTCCCGAGGAAGAGGAGGGCTTGGCGGCGGCTCCGTCTCGTGGATCGCGATAATTCTTTCTCCCTGATTTTTTCTCCGAAAATAGGATTTTATAGCGTTGGTTTCAGGATTAGTGGGACTACCAGGTGGGGACAACCCACCTGGGCACGCCAGGAGAGGGGGAGCGCCCTGGTGGGTTGTGCCCACCCAGGTGCCCCTCTCCGGCAGGTCTTGGCTCCATAAATTATTATTATTGATATAAAAAATCCTTACAAAGTTTCGTTCCATTCCGAGAACTTTTATTTCTGCACAGAAACAATGCCATGGTAGTTCTGCTGAAAACCACGTCAGTCCGTGGTTAGTTTCATTCAAATCATGCGAATTAGAGTTCAAAACAAGAGGATAAGCATTAGGAAAAGTAGATACATTGGAGACGTATCAGATATCTACTAGTTGCTCTTGAGTGTTGATGTAGATGATATCAATATCTCCCTGCTTGATGTGATCCCGAATAAAATGATGACGAATCTCAATATACTTCGTCTTGCTATGTTGCACCGGATTGTGAGAAATCTTGATAGCACTTTCATTGTCACATAGAAGAGGCACTTTGTCACAAGTGGCACCGAAATCCTTTAAAGTTTGCCTCATCCATAGCAATTGTGCACAACAACTTGCGGCGGCTACATACTCGACCTCAATGGATCAGAGAGACACACAATTTTGCTTCTTCAAAGACCAACTCACCAAAGAGCGACCAAGGAATTGGCACCCTCCTGAAGTTGACTTCCTATCCACACAATCTCCCGCCAAATTCGAGACCGAGTAACCCATGAGATCAAAGCTTGATCCTTTGCGATACCATAAGCCAAAGTTTGGGTATTGAGCCAAATATCGAAAGATTCGCTTGATCACCACAAAGTAGCTTTCCTTAGGTGTTGCTTGAAACCGTGCACAAATTCCCACACTCAACATGATATCCGGTCTAGATGCACAAATGTAAAGCAAGGATCCAATCATGGAGCAATATACCTTTTGATCCACCGCTTTACCATTGGGATCACCATCAAGCTTGCATTTGGTGGGCATGGGAAACTTGACCGGCTTGACATCATCTAGCTTGAATCTCTTGAGCATGTCTTGGGTATACTTGGCTTTGTTGATTAACGTTCCTTCTCTTCTTTGCTTGACTTCAAACCCAAGAAAGAACTTTAACTCTCCCATCATAGACATCTCAAACTTCTCAGTCATTAGTGTGGCAAACTCATCATTGAAAGATTTGTTAGGAGAACCAAAAATAATATCATCAACATATAGTTGGCATATGAACAAATCCCCTTTGACCCTCTTAGTAAAAAGAGTGGGATCGATTTTCCCAATTTCAAACCCATGATCTTGTAACAACTCGGTAAGGTGCTCATACCACGCACGTGGGGCTTGTTTATGGCCATAGAGCGCCTTCTTGAGTTTGTATACATGATTGGGGAGCTTGGGATCCTCGAATCATGGAGGTTGTTCGACATACACCAACTCATTAAAGGGACCATTTAGAAATGCACTTTTCACATCCATTTGTTGTAATTTAATGTCATGATGAGATGCATATGCAAGCAACACGCGGATAGATTCAATATGTGCAACGGGGGCAAAGGTTTCACCATAGTCGATACCCTCGACTTGGGAGTAGCCTTGTGCCACCAATCTCGCCTTGTTTCGAACGACCACACCGTTCGCATCTTGCTTGTTCTTGAAGATCCATTTGGTCCAGATGACATTATGCTCCTCCGTTGGCCTTGGCACTAATTCCCAAACTTGATTGCGCTCGAAGTTGTTGAGTTCATCATGCATGGCTTCAAGCCAATCATCATCAACGAGCGCCTCATGGACCTTTTGGGGTTCAACACACGAAACAAATGTGTGATGCTCACAAAAGTTTGACAATTGTTTACGAGTAGTTACCCTTTTTCTCAAGCTTCCAAGCACATTCTCCATGACATGTTGTTGATGCTTTAGCTTGGAAGCCACCTTGGCGGCACGGCACTCCAAAAGTTCCTCGATGGGCATTTGAGGATCATCTTGATTATCTTGAGCACCGTCTTGAGTTTGCTCTTGATCTTGAGCTTGCTCTTGATCTTGAGCACTGTCTTGAGCTTGCTCTTGATCTTGAGTTTGTTCTTGATCTTGAGCGAGCTCGGAGGCATGAACTTGATCTTGGGCATCATTTGGTCCATCACCATGTCCATGGGGTTTATCTTGCCCTTGATCTTGTTCATTGGGATGAGGGCCTTCAATTTGTTCTTTGGAAGCATGTGGATCTAGCGTAGTTGAAGGCTCCACTTGAGTAGAGCATTGTCCTTCTCCTTTGGCCACAAGGGGTTCCTCGATGGGGAGAATTTGACCAATCCCCATTCTTCTTATGGCTTGGGGAGGAATTTCATCACCTACATCACAAAGACCACTTTGATCCACTTGGGAGCCGTTATTTTCATCAAACTCCATGTTACACGTCTCCTCAATGAGTTTGGTGGACTTGTTGAGGACACGGTAAGCATGAGAGTTTGTAGCATAGCCAACAAATATGCCCTCTTGAGCTCTAGGTTCAAATTTAGACAAATGAACACCTTTCTTGAGAATGGAACACTTACAACCGAACACCCGAATGTACTTGAGGTTGGGCTTGTTACCAGTAAGTATCTCATATGGAGTCTTGTTCAAGCCTTTATGGAGGTAGGGCCTATTGGATGCATGACATGCGGTGTTGATGGCTTCGGCCCAAAAGTTGTACGGAGATTTGAATTCCGCCATCATGGTCCTTGCCGCGTCCATCAACGTCCGGTTCTTCCTCTCCGCCACACCATTTTGTTGAGGGGTATAGGGTGCGGAATATTGGTGCTTGATCCCCTCGTCACTAAGAAACTCACCCAAGGTGTAGTTCTTGAACTCGGTGCCGCTGTCACTTCTAATCATCAATATCTTTGCTTAATGTTGACATTGAGCTTCATTTGAAAAGTTGATGATAGTTTGTTGAGTCTCACTCTTCCTCTTGAAGAACTATACCCATGTGTATCTTGAGTAGTCATCCACAATCACCAAGCAATACTTTCTTCCACCAAGACTATCAAAGGATGCAGGACCAAAGAGATCCATGTGGAGGAGCTCCAAGGGCCTCTTCGAGTAGATGATAGTTGAGGGTCGGTGAGCCGTTTCATGAAGCTTTCCTTCGATGCAAGCACTCCAAGCACAGTCTTTGGCAAAGCTCACATTTGTTAGTCCACAGACGTGATCCCCTTTGAGGACACTTTGCAAATATCTCATATTGACATGGGCTAGTCGGCGATGCCAAAGCCAACCCACATCAACTTTAGCCATTAGGCAAGTCGCGGTCTTGGTGGGTCACTCTGAAAAGTTCACCACATAGAGCCCGTTCTCGACATGCCCAACAAAGGCTAGTTTAAGAGTCTTGCTCCACAAAAGGGCCACGGTATCAAGATCAAAGAATGTTGCAAAGCCCATAAGTGCAAGTTGACGAACGGAAAGTAAATTGTATGCAAGGGACTCAACAAGCATGACCTTCTCAATAGATAAATCTTGAGAGATGACCACCTTGCCAAGTCCCAATACCTTAGAAGTTGAGACATCACCAAATTGGACATGGGTGGGCAAGATCAAATTGGATGCACATCCACCACCAAGTCCTTGCTCCAGGTCATATGATTTGTTGCTCCACTATCGAGCAACCATGACACCCCACCGGAAGCAAACTCCTACAAGAGATCAATGCTTGGATTTAGGTACCCATTTTTAATGGGTCCTTCGATGTTAGTAACAAGGGTGTAAGGAACCCAAATAGACAATTCAATGTACTCATAAGAAGAACTAACAAATTTGGTGTAAACATGCCCATCACTATCATGGCACAAAACATAAGAGGGGTTAAAGTCACCGGCTTTGTTGCTAGGGCGGTTTTGCCCTTCTTGGCATTACCACCCACTTCCTTCTTCTTCTTCTTCTTCTTCTCATGAGCACCCTCACCCGCCTTGACAAAGGTGTCCTTGAGTGGGAGAGGTTGCTTGGTCTTGTTCTTCTTCTTCTTTGACTTGGGTACAAACCCAAGTCCTTCCTTTCCTACAACTTCCTTTTGATTGCTCAAAAGGTCATTGAGGTTCTTCTCGCCTTGTATGCAAGTCACAAGCACTACAAAAAAAGACACATCCATGACATTTTGGCCCGAACAATTTTTTCTGTCATGCTTATGCCACTTCTATGACGATAGTTGTGACAAAACCCAGTATCATCATAGATGTGGTCGGCTCCTACTTCTATGACAAAAACATGACAAAAAATGGGCTTTTCATCCTGGGCGGGCCGGAGATGCACCTGCATGACATTCTTTGGGCCGTCCATGAAGGAAAAATCATGGTAGAAGCGAGGGCGAGTAAAATTTCAGGGAGTTCCCGGTTACGGTGGGTGGTCGGGGCCGAGTGATGCACGGAGAGATTGCGCGCTTCTCTTGTACACGTACGCGCATGTGTGCGAGGTGTTGGGCTCTAACTAAACCCGAGCGAGGCGTTCGCTTAATGAACCCGAGCGATTGCACTAGCTACGCGCGTTACTGAACCTGAGTGATCGATACCTTGGCTGTTAACTAAACCCGATCGAGCGATTCATTCGCTACTGCTGCTAGTTGAACCTGAGCGATCGATCGCTACTGCTGCTGCTTATTGAAGCCGATCAAACCTGCTGCCTCTTGATGAACAGTGAACGTGGGGGTTGGTTGAACGAGTTGGGACGTACGTGGTTGGGGTTGGATGAACAGTTCCCGATGGGGGTTGGATGAATAGGACCCCGTGGTAGTAGTAGTAGGCCGTTACGCTGGATGAACAAGACCCCGAGAGGAGGCCGCCACAGCCGAGCTGGTTGGGGGTGGATGAACAGGACCCCGTGGAGGGCTGTTTGAACAATAGCTGGTGGAGGGCTAGATGAACAATACCTGGTGGAGGCAGGAGGAAGACGCGGTGGATGAACAGTGCAGGTGGAGGCTGAAGGAAATCGACGGTGGGTGAACAGTAACCTGTGGAGTCCTGTTTTGCGGTACGCCACACCCCTCCGATGAACAGGACCCCTGTTTCGATCATAGCGCTCCAACACAAGTCTGTTTCCTCCGTTTTGCGGTACGCCACACCCCTCCTGTCATGGAATTGTCACGGCAGATGTCCTAGTGTGAGGACTTAGTCGTGGAGCCATCGCGTTGAGGTTAGCTTAAAGGGGTTAATCATGACAAAGGACACAAGGAGTTTATACTGGTTCGGCCCCTTACGATGAAGGTAAAAGCCTAGTCTAGTTTGTAGTTGGTATTGCTATGGTTTCGATGAGGCGAGAGCGAATACGCTTGACCCGGCTCTCGATCTGTTGTTATTTTGTCCTAAGCCGCCGCTAGGTCGTCCCCTTATATTCATGGGTGGACGCCCTGCGGCCCTCGGAGTCCCAACCGGTTTATACAACATATCCGGCTTGGTGACCTTTCTTACATACCTTACAATACAAGTTTTACATACATGACGGTTTATATCTATGGGCCTTAAGCCGCCTTAAGGTCTGGGGCCTCTACTAAGCCTACCTATGAACCGCCATATGATCTTGGGTTTCATTGTGATGAATCATCATAGGGATGACACGGCCCCTCCTGGGCGGGTCATACCTAATAGTTATATCCCCAACATTAGGCCCCAGGTTGATTAGAACTTGTTCATGCCAATCTCCAAGACTTAGAAAAATCCTTCCATATCCGCTGCAAAAAACTTTGTAACCCGCCATGACATCATCTCCAAGAATTTCAGAAACCCGCCACGACGTCATCTTTAACGGATCTTTATCTTAATGTCTTCCCGAAAATCGAGGCGTCCAATTAGCTGGATAACCATCATTCGGCCTCCTCGTCTTTCGCGCCTGCCTGTTTTCCTGTCTCCTTATAAATAGGACCATAGGGTCATCCCTCATTCTTCTCCTTCTCCTTCCTTCCTCCTCACAACGCATCGTCCCGCACGAACCTTGCCGCCGTGGACCTCCGTCCTCGTCTTCGACTCCGGCTGCTGCATCGCCCTGAGTAGACCAGAGAACTGTGGCGCCACTCCGATGTTCTAACAGCACCAGTAAGCCTTCCTTTCTTCGTCACAAATCTGCCATTAGGGTTTCTCGGTGTTCTTCGGTGTTCATCTGCGTTAGTCACCGTCCTTCTTTTTCTTTGTTTAGATCCATTTATTAGATCCAAAAACTATAGGAATCTTGCGCGGTAGTAGTTTCAGCACTTGTTTTAATACTAGATTATATCCCCATCGCGATAGATCTCCTCTAGGGCTCCTCTGTTTTTCCACTGTCACCTTTTGTAGATGAATTTATCCCCTTTTTTCTAAACAGCGGTAGATCCAAATTTGTAACCTCCTATCCGCGGAACTGGTTTGTCCCAGTACTTAGTCAATTTTGCTTTCGGCAATTCTTGAATATCTTGGTCATGGCGGCTTGCCCTGCCGGCTTATCTTTTCTTCATATATCATTAGCCCTTGCTTAAGCCGCCATTATAAACATGCACTGTAATTGTTAACTTGCAATCCCACCAACTAACTTGAGCCGGCAAACTATTTCCTTTTAGATTGTCCTTTCACCATGCTGCCGAAGACGATGACAACTTGCAACTGGGTCCCTTCCACAGTCACCGAGAGCACTTTGAAAGATTTTTTTCACTGTTGGATACTTACCAGAGAAAAGTGTCATGCCTTATCGTGCTCCTGATCTGGCTGAAGAGAGACCTCAGCCAAAGGACGGTGAAATTATCGTCTTCACTGATCTTATGAAACGGGGCTTCTCGCTGCCCGACTCAAAATTCTTTAGAGATGTTCTGCACTTTTTCAAACTCCATCCGCAAGATATCGGACCCAATTCCGCATCAAACATCTGTAACTTCCAAGTTTTTTGTGAAGTTTACCTTCAAGAATAACCTACTATTGAACTCTTTAGGGAATACTTCTACCTGAACCACCAGAACGAGTACACCAATGGTCCCAGCTTGGAACTTGGCGGGATTTCAATTCAACACAGACGAGATACCATCTTCCCTCTAGTAGTCCTGCCAAGCCATCCCAAGGACTGGAATCAAACATGGTTCTACTGCAAAGATACCTCGCCGTCTGATGAAAATCCAATGTCGGGTTATCGCGCTAAGCGTCTTGACGCCAAATACCAACTACTTGATAAGCTTACCCCTACCGAACGGAAGAAACTTGTCCCTACAATCCGAAGAGTCCAAGCCTTGCTAGGAAATGGCTTAACCGGAGTCGACTTGATCCGCTGCTGGGTCGCATGGCGGATCATACCTTTAAGCCGTCGACCCGGCTTAATGTATTCATACACCGGAGGAACTGATGATCCCTTACGTCATAGCTCCCTGCATTTGACCGAAGAGGCCATCGTTGAAATGGCAACCACACTTGTCAATAGCAAATATGAAGACTACATGCTAGTGGGTTTGAATCCTTTCTGCAAGCTTAACTCGGCGCCAGAGGTAAATCTTTTTGACTTCTTTTTTCCTTCAGCAGTTTAAATATCGCATGAACTTCAACATGTTATCCCTCCACATGCCAAATCTGACTTCTGGAAAGCCAAATATGACCATGTGGCTGCTAAAAAAGCTAGAGCTGCTGCGAGAGCCGCCATGAAGACCGTCAGAAAGTCTAAGAAGAAACCAACTGCCTCTGATTTACTCAAGCTGGATGACACCTCTGATTCGGAGGTAGCCCTTGACTCTCTTGGCCTGTTTTTTAACAACCTTATTGACACTGACTATTTCCAGGATGACACGGGGACCAGCCAGGCAGTCAAAGAAGAGGTAACTATTATTTCCTCCGACTCAGAACCTTTACCAAGGCAGAAACTTTGGCAGGTAACCCGGAAAGTAAGGTTTTCGCACCCCTTGGCTTATTTAGATCCTCATTTTCTTTTGAAACGACAGCAACATGAGAGCCGCCGCCAGACCCGGACCGGTGGAGATGACGATGTACCCTCCGGCTTACCGAATACCCCTCGGAAACGCCAAAATGAGGTTCTTTTTTAACCTGAACCCTTGTATTTACCAATGAGTTACCTTTATTAATCACTCAATTTTGATTCCATCCTTGCAGGAGATTTCTTGTTCCCCCTCTGGTGATTCATCACGAACTCAATTGCCGGCTTTCAAGACCGCCCCCGGGTAAAGTTAACTATCCTTCTTATGTACCTTTATATACACATCATTATACTGACTTGTGCAAATTCTTTTTAGCGGTCAAGCAAAGCCCAAAAAAGCAAAGGTGACAAAGTCGGCCGAGGATCCGAAAACTGCTGAACCGGTGCAGCCAACCCTTGTACTGGAACACTCTGAAGCACGGGAAGATCCTGCTGTCAATGCTCGACCGAATTTACCTGAGTCGTCTGTTGATGAAACCATTCTTGATCCATCAACTGTTGAACCGTCAAGCTCAGCTAACTCGCCAGAGACTCACGGCGATGATGTTTTAATCAATGGCACTAGATTCATTGAACCAGGGAATCCAACTGTATTGGCGAGACACTCTGCCAAACAGGAAGTTATGGAAAGGCAGAAAGTGAGGTTTGACGTCTCCCACTATGCTCATCCGAGTATTAGTGAAGTACTATCTGGTTATCTCAGTCAAGTGCACTCCAGCCGTGATTCAGAAATTGAGATGGTCAAATAGATGCACCAAAAATACGAGGTACGTTCTCCGGCTTATATAAGTTATATACCCTACCAGCCTCCAAGTCTTTTGATTATGATAAGATTGAATGATCTGTAGACTTAAAAGACTTATAAGCCTCTGTCTTAGACTCCCTCCAATTCCGGTTTACAACTAAACCAGATGCTGATAATATTTCAATTTGCATGTGTAGTCCCAAAGGGCCGGTTTAATCAGTATGAATGAGCCGGTCCTACTAGTCCTTATGTAAAAGACCAAAATTTAACTGCATATCTCTCATGAGTCGGCTAGAACTGTCACACCCGGCTCATCTTTAATAAGAAAACAAGCAATATGCATTAGCCCCCAAGTGCCAAGTGTTATTGCTTGCAAATCACTTGGGACTTGTTAGAAAGAGCCAATTCCTTTGAACAATTTTGTTTGATGGACATTAGCCCCCAAGTGCCAAGTGTTGTTTGCTTGCAAAGCACTTGGGACTTGTATTTTGTAATCCGCCATGAAACTGAACGAACTTATGTTGTATGCAGGTTACGACCACAGAACTGGAAACTCAATTGTCTGAGGCCAAGACCCGACTGGCGGCTCAAAGACTGAGGCAAAGAAAGCTTAATCCAAATTCCAGTTGAGTGTGTCTGAAGCAGAAAAACTGAAGACCAACTTTACTGCGGAGAAAGAGGCTTGGGCCAATGAGAATATTGCCTTGACGCAACGGGCTGAGAAAGCCGATGTGGCTCTAGAGGAGGTTACCACTGAACTCACCGGTTTAAAGAACCATGTTCTCAGATGGTTTTTGCAATCTTTGGTAAGTCGCCTTGTTATTTACTCAAAGTAAATATTTGTCATCATAACATGAGCCATCACTTAACCAATTGTGTAAACTTTGCAGGTCCCAGGAGTAGAAATCTGAGCCGAGACACGAACCGCCACCGCCGTAACCCGGACTATGAAAGTCGGATCCAGAACCGCCACCTGGCCCATGACTGTCTTGGAAAAGATGGGAATTCTTGTATTCTTTCATAATGTGATAATCTTTCTAGAGGTGCCCGGGTGGTCTTTCTTTCGTACCATGTTTTGGGCAGGGCTGATTTAACATATGATCAAGATTGATATCGAATCCTCCGGCCCGTGGGGGTGGTTTACCCTTACGGTGCTGACTATTATTCTGTGCATTGGTGTTAGCCACAAAGTAAAACTATTATTAGCCTTGCGCTTACCGTTGCCTCCCTAGTTATACTGCTGCCCCTTAGCATTGCTGTTCTTTCTTCCCTTCCCCGGCTTTTCATCATTAGACTCGGGGTCCTTGGTACTATCAGAATCAGCATACTTAACGAGAGCCGCCATGAGCGTCCCCATGTCATTGCAATGACGTTTGAGCCACCCTAGCTTCTGCTTTAAGGGCATGAAACGACAATTGTTCTCCAACATCAACACTACTGAGTTGGCATTGATGTGATCCGACGAGTGCAAGATTGTTGAGACCCGGCGCACCCAATGGGTCATCGACTCACCTTCTTCTTGAACACAGGAGGCCAGATCCACAATTGACATGGGATGTTTGCATGTGTCTTTGAAGTTCTGGATGAACCGGGCCTTTAACTCGGCCCATGACCCAATGGAGTTGGCAGGGAGCCCCTTCAACCAAGTGCGGGCCGTCCCTTCTAACATCAGGGGGAAATATTTAGCACATGTAGCCTCGCTGACATCCAGTAACTCCATGGCCATCTCATAACTCTCAATCCATGCCTCCGCACTTAAATTGGCTGTATAGTTAGGCACCTTGCGAGGACCTTTAAAATCCTTGGGCAGGCGCTCATTACGCAGATCCGGCACCAAACATGGCACGCCCAGGTTTCTAAAGGTCATAGCTGGCTCCACAGAGGTGGTTGGATGAACCGGAGTTGGTTGACGAGCCGAATACTGAACCGCCAGCTCGGCCTCTCGACGCGCTCTACCTTGATCCACTACATTCTGAGCATTAGCACTGCCGCCCGCCCTGTCATGTCCATGGGGCGGGTTACGGTTCCGCCCACTGCTTGATACAGTCGGCTCATCAATATGCATGTTGTAACTCTGGCTTGGGCGAGGGGTGGAATGAACCCTATCACGGCTGTAAGAATAAGCCTGCTGCTGAATCAGCACTGTCTGAAGAAGATCTCTAGCCCTCCGTGTTTCAACCGCCGCTGGTGACTCACCTTCAACTGGGATAGCCGCCAATCGTGACGCTGCAACAATCATGTTATCCAAAGGGTTAGAGTAATGACTCGGTGGCGTCGGCACGTCCTGTGGCGGGTTATTGTTCTGACGAGGCGGGTCCATCGTGCACGGCTGAACCAACATTCCCGTCCCTGGTGCTTCGACCTGGTTTGCTACTGCCGGGTTACTGGTTCCTACTCCTGGCGTGTTAAAGAGATTCCTTGCCTCATAAACTGAAGGTAGACGAGTCTGATGTCTCCTCCTCATGACCTCATTGGAAGCGTTCTGATCTAGCATGAGCCGGTAAGATTGTGACTGAATCCGTTGTGCCTGGGCATCCAAAGTGGCCCGCTCCTCTGCCATCCTGGTATTTTCTGTGTTTAGCTCCTCCTTGGCCTGTGCTATCTCATCACGCAGCTTTGTGACTGCTGCGTTGTGCTGATCTTGATCCGCCGGGTTAACCACCGCTGTTAACAGCGTTGTCGGCTTATCCAGCAAGTCAGTCAAAGCTTGAGCCGGCGGGCGTTCAGGGCCTCCTGCCCTGGCAGCCGCTGCTGACCCGGAAATCAACTCTGCTGCCGTTGATGAATGCTGCACGGGCTGTGTACCGGCCATGAAGATTGCAACCCGATTCGGCAGCTCACAGGGGTCCGGAATACTGTCGCCGTTGGAACAGCCCCTAAGCCGGCCGCCTAGTAGTTGATACAATGACTTTGTCTCACCGGTGGATGACACGCCATCAGAATAAATGACGGTCTCACCACCAGACGCTGGTCTGTCCTTAGATTCCACTCCATGGATGAATCCCACGAAGGCACGATTCATGGCAGGCCAAACCCGGGCGGGTCTCGCACGCTGAGCCGTCTCGACGGTGTCGGTGCAGATGTCCGGCTCAGGCCCCGGTTCTCCGATATTGCCGATGAAGACGTAGATTCCGCCAAAGGGGACCCGGTACCCGTGCTCAATTGAGCCGGCCTCGGGGCCCTAGCCTGCTGATACGTCTCCGTCGTATCTATAATTTTTGATTGTTCCATGCCAATATTCTACAACTTTCATATACTTTTGGCAACTTTTTATACTATTTTTGGGACTAACATATTGATCCAGTGCCCAGTACCAGTTCCTGTTTGTTGCATGTTTTTTGTTTCATAGAATATCCATATCAAACGGAGTCCAAACGGGATAAAAACTGACGGAGATTTTTTTTGGAATATATATGATTTTTGGGAAGAAAAATCCACGCGAGGCGGTGCCCGAGGGAGGCACGAAGCAGGGGGCGCGCCCCTGACCCTCGTGGCCACCCCGTAAGGCAGTTGATGCCCTTATTTCGCCGCAATAAAGCTAATATCCAGATAGAGATCGTGTTAAAATTTCAGCCCAATCGGAGTTACGGATCTCCGGGAATATAAGAAACGGTGAAAGGACAGAATCTGAGAACGCAGAAACAGAGAGAGATATATCCAATCTCGGAGGGGCTCTCGCCCCTCCCATGCCATGGAGACCAAGGACCAGAGGGGAAACTCTTCTCCCATCTAGGGAGGAGGTCAAGGAAGAAGAAGAAGAAGAAAGGGGGGCTCTCTCCCCCTCGCTTCCGGTGGCGCCGGAGTGCCACCGAGGGCCATCATCATCACCGCAACTTCACCAACAACTTCACCGCCATCATCACCAAATCTCCCCCCCTCTATGCAGTGGTGTAACCCCTCTTTTACCTACTGTAATCTCTACTTAAAGATGGTGCTCAACGCTATATATTATTTCCCGATGATGTGTGGCTATCCTATGATGTTTGAGTATATCCGTTTTGTCCTATGGGTTATTTGATGATCGTGATTGGTTTGAGTTGCATGTTTTATTATTGATGCTGTCCTATGGTGCTCCCCGTGTCGCGCAAGCATGAGGGATTCCCGCTGTAGGGTTTGCAATATGTTCATGATTTGCTTATGGTGGGTGGCGTGAGTGACAGAAACACAGACCCGAGTAAGTAGGTTGTTTGCGTATGGGATAAAGAGGACTTGATACTTTAATGCTATGGTTGGGTTTTACCTTAATGATGTTTAGTAGTTGTGGATGCTTGCTAGAGTTCCAATCATAAGTGCATATGATCCAAGTAGAGAAATTATGTTAGCTTATGCCTCTCCCTCATATAAAATTGCAATAATGGTTACTGGTCTAGTTATCGATTGCCTAGGGACAAATAACTTTCTCATAACAAAAAGCTCTTTACTAAAACTAACTTAGTTGTGTATTTATCTAAACAACCTCTACTTTTTATTTACTTGATCTTTATATTCTTGCAAACCTATCCAACAACACCTACAAAGTACTTCTAGTTTCATACTTGTTCTAGGTAAAGCGAACATCAAGCATGCGTAGAGTTGTATCGGTGGTCGATAGAACTTGAGGGAATATTTGTTCTACCTTTAGCTCCTCGTTGGGTTCGACACTCTTACTTATCGAAAGAGGCTACAATTGATCCCCTATACTTGTGGGTTATCAAGAACTTTTTTTGGCACCATTGCCGGGGAGCCATAGCGTGGGGTGAATATTCTCGTGTGTGCTTGTTTGCTTTATCACTAAGTAATTTTTATTTGCTGTTCTTAGTTGTTTTCTATATTTAGTTATGGGTAGGAAACGCAAAATACCAAAAAAATTAGTTGTATCTACTGAACCAATGGTTGAAGAACCACTCAAAATCTATCACACTACTAAAGCTTATTACTTGGATCATCTTCGGTCCCTATGTGCTCGTGCTAAAACCCCAACTAGCTTAGTTGAGGGCAAATCTTTCTATGAGCATGCTTGTTATGTGCGACACCGTATATCTGAAAAAGGAAACTTTTACTAGGCCAAAATCATCGTTTGCAATGACATGCTTGGAATTTATTTGAAATATATGATTTTACTTGTTGTTCTGAAAACCCTAAGAAACACCTTCCCTATCAATGTGAGTTTAGTGATAATGGAATCGTATCTTCGTATGCTAAGGGTGTTTATAATTACTATGATGTTCAACAAATTGAAGAATTTGTTGCTTTTAAGGGTGCTTACGAAATTGCTTCTTTGATTGAAAAGTATGATGCTACTCTTTACAAATCTGAAATTTTTGCCATACTTAAATATTGCTATGATAATTATGCTTCTAATGCCTATGTTGAACCATATATTGAGGACTACTCCGCTGTCCAAGAAGAGACTAATATTTTGCAGGAGTCTATGGAAGAAGAAATTGATGAAACTGTGAGCTCATTGGATGAAAAAGATGAGGAGGAGAGCGAAGAACAAAAGGAGGAAGAGCGGATTAGCTACCCGGGCCCACCTTCTAATGAGAGTAACTCTCCAACTCATACATTGTTTAATTTCCCTTCGTGCTTACAGAAGGATGATTGTTATGATCCTGTTGATTCTCTTGAAATATACCTTTTTGATGATGCTTGCTATGCTTGTGGCCAAGATGCCAATATAAATTATGCTCATGGAGATGAACTTGCTATAGTTCCTTATGTTAAACATGAAATTGTTGCCATTGCACCCACGCATGATAGTCCTATTATCTTTTTGAATTCTCCTGACTACACTATATCGGAGAAGTTTGCACTTATTAAGGATTATATTGATGGGTTGTGTTTTACTATTACACATGATGATTTTGATGAATATAATATGCATGTGCTTGCTGCTCCTACTTGCAATTATTATGAGAGAGGAACTATATCTCCACCTCTCTATGTTTCCAATATGATAAAATTGCAAGAAACTGTCTATGCTATGTATTGGCCTTTACTTGATGTGCATGAATTGTTCTTGTATGACATGCCGATGCATAGGAAGAGAGTTAGACTTCGTCATTACTTGATATATGTTGCCTTGTGCTCACTACTAAATTACAAATCATTGTTAATTAAAATTGGCTTTGATATACCTTGGGATCCGGGTGGATTCATTACTTGAGCACTATATGCCTAGCTTAATGGCTTTAAAGAAAGTGCTGCCAGGGAGACAACCCGGAAGTTTTAGAGATTCATTTATTTCTTTTGTGTGCTTTTATAAAGTTTAAAAATAAAAATAATGTGCCAAGGTTTGCCTTTATGATGTTTTAGATGCTTGTTGGTTTGTACGGTGCAGGACAGAAACTTCGGCTGTAGTGCGCGATTTTACAATTTTTACTGGAACGTCAAATGGTTCTGATACTTTTTGCACTATCTTTCTATACAAATTGTTTATTTTTCCTAATTTTGGTAGAATTTTTGGAGTAACAGAGGTATGGTGAATGTTCAGATTATTACAGACTATTATGTTTTAGACAGATTCTGTTTTTGATGCATAGTTTGCTTGTTTTGATGAAACTATCGAATTATATCAGTGGATTAAGCCATGGAAAAGTTATACTACAGTAGATATAATGCAAAAACAAAATATGAATTGGTTTGCAACAGTACTTAGAGTAGTGATTTGCTTTATTATACTAACGGATCTTACCGAGTTCTCTGTTGAAGTTTTGTGTGGATGAAGTGTTCGATGATCGAGAAGGTCTCGATGTGAGAAGAAGGAAGAGAGGCAAGAGCTCAAGCTTGGGGATGCCCTAGGCAACCCAAGTAAATATTAAAGGAGACTCAAGCATCTAAGCTTGGGGATGCCCCAGAAGGCATCCCCTCTTTCTTCAACAAGTATCGGTATGTTTTCGGATTCGTTTCATTCATGCGATATGTGCAATCTTGGAGCGTCTTTTGCATTTAGTTTTCATGTTTCTTTTATGCACCATGCTGGTATGAGATAGTCCTTGGTTTATTTATAGAATGCTCTATGCACTTCACTTATATCTTTTGAGTACGGCTTTATAGAATGCTTCATGTGCTTCACTTATATCATTTGAAGTTTGGATTGCATGTTTCTCTTTACATAGAAAACCGCCATTTGTAGAATGCTCTTTTGCTTCAATTATATTTGTTAGAGCATGGGCATATCTTTTGTAGAAAGAATTAAACTCTCCCGCTTCACTTATATCTATTTAGAGAGATGACAGGAACTGGTCATTCACATGGTTAGTCATAAAATCCTACATAAAACTTGTAGATCACTGAATATGATATGTTTGATTGCTTGCAATAGTTTTGTGATATAAAGATGGTGATATTAGAGTCATGCTAGTGGGTAGTTGTGGATTAGTATAAATACTTGTGTTGAGGTTGGTGATTCCCGTAGCATGCACGTATGGTGAACCGTTATGTAACGAAGTCGAATCATGATGTATTTATTGGTTGTCTTCCTTACGAGTGGCGGTCGGGGACGAGCGATGGTCTTTTTCCTACCAATCTATCCACCTAGGAGCATGCGCGTAGTACTTTGTTTTGATGACTAATAGATTTTTTCAATAAGTATGTGAGTTCTTTATGACTAATGTTGAGTCCATGGATTATACGCACTCTCACCACTACAAAAAAAGACACATCCGTGACATTTTGGGCCGAACAAAAAAAAATTTCTGTCATACATATGACACTTCTATGACGATAATTGTGACAAAACCCGGTATCATCATAGATGTGGTGGGCTCCTACTTCTATGACAAAAAATCATGATAGAAAATGGGCTTTTCGTCCTGGGCGGGCCGAAGACGCAGCTGCATGACATTCTTTGGGCCGTCCATGACGGAAAAACCGTGGTAGAAGCGAGGGGGAGGAAAATTTCGGGGAGTTCCCAGTTACGGTGGGAGGTCGGGGGCCGAGCGATGCGCGTTTCTCTCGTACACATACGCGCGTGTGTGCGAGGCGTTGGCTCTAACTGAACCCGAGCGAGGCGTTGGGCTCTAACTGAACCCGAGTGATTGCACTGCAGGCTACGCATTACTGAACCCGAGCGATCGATTGATGGCTGTTAACTGAACCCGATCGAGCGATTCCTTCGCTACTGCTGCTAACTGAAGCCGATCGATGGGATGAACAGTGAGCGTTGCGGGGGGGGGGGGGTTGGATGAACAGTGAGCGGTGGCATTGCCTCTGGATGAACAGGACCCCGTGGTGTGGTGGAGGGCTGCATGAACAGTAGACGGTGGAGGGGTGCCCGTGGAGGGGTGGATGAACAGGACCCTGTGGTGTGGAGGGCTGGATGAACATTAGACGATGGAGGGGTGGTTGAAGAGGACCCCGTGGTGTGGAGGGCTGGATGAACAGTAGACGGTGGAGGGGTGCCCGTGGAGGGGTGGTTGAACAGGACCCCGTGGTGTGGAGGGCTGGATGAACAGTAGATGGTGGAGGGGTGGTTGAACAGTAGCCGGTGGAGTAGCGCGCGGTGGAGGCTGGATGAACAGGAGCCCGTGGAGGCTGGAGGAGGTCGACGGTGGAGATGAACAGTATCCCGTGGAGTCCCGTTTTGCGGTACGCCACACCCCTCCCGATGAACAGGACCCCCGTTTCGACCGTAGCACTCCAACACAAGTCCGTTTCGTCCGTTTTGCGGTACGCCACACTCCTCCCTATCAACAGGACCCCCATTTTGACCGTAGGAGGCCCGTTTCCTCCGTTTTGCGGTACGCCAGACCCCTACCGATGAACAGGATCCCGTTTCGAACGTGGCCGGTCGAACACAAGGCCATTTCCTCCGTTCTGCAGTACGCCAGGCCTCGTTTCCATCGCCTATTCCGTCCAAGCCCTCCCGATGAACACGACGCATTCCGTTGCCTCCCCATGAACACGACGCATTCTGTTGCCTCCCCATGAACACGACGACGCTGTTTCTCCGTTCCGACCCAGCCATGTACGCGAGCCCTGGCCGTACGTATGCGCGAGTAGGCGTTCGAGACTCCGCCCGTATGTACACATACGTGGCCGTATTTTCTTTCTTGCACCCTGGCCGTTGTACGTACATGTAAATGTTACGTGCGCGCCTCTACTACGACACGTGCGCGCCTCTACTACGACACGTGCGTGCCTCTACATCGACCAGTATGTACGTACATGTTCGCGACCAGAATGACAACGCTACATACGCTTCGACCAGGTGGGTCCCGACTGTCAGGCACTTCCTTGCGTGCGAAGATGTAGCTGGTGGGTCCCAGCAGTCAGGGGGCGAATCATTTTTTTGCCCGGACACACTTCCTTGCGTGCGAAGATGTAGCTGGTGGGTCCCAGCAGTCAGGGGGAAACGTTTTTTTTCATGAAATACGGTGGCCCGTCCAGTGGGTCCCGCTATCAGGTGGAGGAATAATTATTTTGCACGTAATAAGGAGGCACTTCTTGCTGCGGCCGTGGACCCAGCTGTCAGCCTCTCCATGTACAGTCCACGTCCGATGGAAGCCGTTCCTTGACCATGTTGAGCATGGCGCGCCGAGAGCACCAGGGCGGTGGACGACGGTGAGGCCTAGGAAGGGGACGACGCGGAGCCGGGGAAGACGCGGCAGTGGATTCCCACATGTAGAGGAGTACGAGTGTTCACTGGTTCACTGCGGTGTGAGGCTGCCGTCGTCGTACCATAACAGGGGGTGTGGGTGAGTAGAGGGATGGCCTGGCCAGCGGTGGGAGTAGTAGGGGGCGGTGAGGCCTCCGCCGCATCACAGCCGGCCACGGGAGGCAGGAGCACGAGGCACGACCGGCGCTGGTTTGGGCGGCTGGAGCAAGAAGACCAGAGGTTGAAGAAGCACTACGACCGTTGGATGGACATCATACAGTCACTGGAGCTAGAATCGTGCATATTGACTAAGTTGACAAAGCCCTCCGTCCCCGTCAACTTAGTAGGCCCACAAGTCAGCCTGGCACTATACTGGGTCCCAGCTAACAGGGGGAGTATTCAATTTTTTTGTGCGTAATAAGGAGGCACTTCCTTGCTTGTGAAGATATAGTTGGTGGGTCTGAGCTGTCAGCGGCGGTAACGTTTTTTCGCGAAATACATAAGCCCTTTCGGTGGGTCCCTGATGTCAGGTGGAGGAATCATTATTTTGCGCGTAATAAGGAGGCATTTCCTTGCGTGCGGCCATGGACCCAACTGTTGGCCTCTCCACGTAAAGTCCACTTCACATGCATGTCGGTCGTTGACCACGTTGACCAGGCCACGCTGAGAGCACCAGGGAGGTGGACGACGACGAGGCCTAGGAAGGGAACGACACGGAGGTAGGGAAGACTCGGCAGTTGTTTTCCACACGGAGGGGAGTACGACTATACGAGGGTTTACTGGTTCGTCTGCCGTTGCCGGAGAATAACAGCAGGTGTGGGTGAGTGGAGGGATGGCTTGGCCAGTGATGGGAGTACGGTGGGGCGGTGAGGCCTGCGCGGTAGCAGAGCCGGCCGCGGGGAGGGGGGAGCAGGCAGTCCCGCCGGCGCCTGTTTGAGTGGCTGGAGCAGGAAGAGCAGAGATTGAAGAAGCACGACGGCCGTTGGATGGCCATCCTGTTGGGGAACGTAGTAATTTCAAAAAATTTCCTACGCACATGCAAGATCATGGTGATGCATAGCAACGAGAGGGGAGAGTGTGATCTACGTACCCTTGTAGATCAACAACGGAAGCGTTTGGTTGATGTAGTCGTACGTCTCCACGGCCCGACCGATCAAGCACCGAAACTACGGCACCTCCGAGTTCTAGCACACGTTCAGCTCGATGACGATCCCCGGGCTCCGATCCAGCAAAGCGTCGGGGAGGAGTTCCGTCAGCACGACGGCGTGGTGATGATCTTGATGTTCTACCGTCGCAGGGCTTCGCCTAAGCACCGCTACAATATGACCGAGGTGGAATTTGGTGGAGCGGGGCACCGCACACGGCTAAGGAACGATCACGAAGATCAACTTGTGTGTCTAGGGGTGCCCCCCTACCCCCGTATATAAAGGAGCAAGGGGAGGAGGCCGGCCGGCCCCTATAGGCGTGCCAGGAGGAGTCCTCCTCCTAGTAGGAGTAGGACTCCTACTAGGAGGGGGAAAGAAGTGGGGAGGGAGAGGGAAAGGGGGGCGCCGCCCCCCCTCTCCAAGTCCAATTCGGACCAGGGGGGAGGAGGCGCGCGGCCCACCTCTGGCAGCCCCTCTCTCTCTCCACTAAGGCCCATATGGCCCATTACTTCTCTCGGGGGGGTTCCGGTAACCCTCCGGCTCTCCGGTTTTCTCCGAAATCACCCGGAACACTTCCGGTGTCTGAATATAGCCATCCAATATATCAATCTTTATGTCTCGACCATTTCGAGACTCCTCGTCATGTCCGTGATCACATCCGGGACTCCGAACTAACTTCGGTACATCAAAACTCATAAACTCATAATATAACTGTCATCGAAACCTTAAGCGTGGGGACCCTACGGGTTCGAGAACAATGTAGACATGACCGAGACACGTCTCCCGTCAATAACCAATAGTGGAACCTGGATGCTCATATTGGCTCCTACATATTCTACGAAGATCTTTATCGGTCAGACCGCATAACAACATACGTTGTTCCCTTTGTCATCGGTATGTTACTTGCCCGAGATTCGATCGTCGGTATCTCAATACCTAGTTCAATCTCGTTACCGGCAAGTCTCTTTACTCGTTTGTAATACATCATCTCGCAACTAACTCATTAGTTGCAATGCTTGCAAGGCTTATGTGATGTGCATTACCGAGAGGGCCCAGAGATACCTCTCCGACAATCGGAGTGACAAATCCTAATCTCGAAATACGCCAACCCAACATGTACCTTTGGAGACACTTGTAGAGCACCTTTATAATCACCCATTTACGTTGTGACGTTTGGTAGCACACAAAGTGTTCCTCCGGCAAACGGGAGTTGCATAATCTCATAGTCATAGGAACATGTATAAGTCATGAAGAAAGCAATAGCAACATACTAAACGATCGGGTGCTAAGCTAATGGAATGGGTCATGTCAATCAGATCATTCACCTAATAATGTGATCTCGTTAATCAAATAACAACTCCTTGTTCATGGTTAGGAAACATAACCATCTTTGATTAACGAGCTAGTCAAGTAGAGGCATACTAGTGACACTCTGTTTGTCTATGTATTCACACATGTATTATGTTTCCGGTTAATACAATTCTAGCATGAATAATAAACATTTATCATGATATAAGGAAATAAATAATAACTTTATTATTGCCTCTAGGGCATATTTCCTTCAGTCTCCCACTTGCACTAGAGTCAATAATCTAGATTACACAGTAATGATTCTAACACCCATGGAGCCTTGGTGCTGATCATGTTTTGCTCGTGGAAGAGGCTTAATCAACGTGTCTGCAACATTCAGATCCGTATGTATCTTGCAAATCTCTATGTCTCCCACCTGGACTAGATCCCGGATGGAATTGAAGCGTCTTTCGATGTGCTTGGTTCTCTTGTGAAATCTGGATTCCTTTGCCAAGGCAATTGCACCAGTATTGTCACAAAAGATTTTCATTGGACCCGATGCACTAGGTATGACACCTAGATCGGATATGAACTCCTTCATCCAGACTCCTTCATTTGCTGCTTCCGAAGCAGCTATGTACTCCGCTTCACATGTGGATCCTGCTACAACGCTTTGTTTAGAACTGCACCAACTGACAGCTCCACCGTTTAATGTAAACACGTATCTGGTTTGCTATTTAGAATCGTCCGGATTAGTGTCAAAGCTTGCATCAACGTAACCTTTTACGATGAGCTCTTTGTCACCTCCATATATGAGAAACATATCCTTAGTCCTTTTCAGGTATTTCAGGATGTTCTTGACCGCTGTCCAGTGATCCACTCCTGGATTACTTTGGTACCTCCCTGCTAGACTTATAGCAAGGCACACATCAGGTCTGGTACACAGCATTGCATACATGATAGAGCCTATGGCTGAAGCATAGGGAACATCTTTCATATTCTCTCTATCTTCTGCAGTGGTCGGGCATTGAGACTTACTCAACTTCACACCTTGTAACATAGGCAAGAACCCTTTCTTTGCTTGATCCATTTTGAACTTCTTCAAAACTTTGTCAAGGTATGTGCTTTGTGAAAGTCCAATTAAGCGTCTTGATCTATCTCTATAGATCTTAATGCCTAATATGTAAGCAGCTTCACCGAGGTCTTTCATTGAAAAACTCTTATTCAAGTATCCCTTTATGCTATCCAGAAATTCTATATCATTTCCAATTAGTAATATGTCATCCACATATAATATCAGAAATGCTACAGAGCTCCCACTCACTTTCTTGTAAATACAGGCTTCTCCAAAAGTCTGTATAAAACCAAATGCTTTGATCACACTATCAAAGCGTTTATTCCAACTCCGAGAGGCTTGCACCAGTCCATAAATGGATCGCTAGAGCTTTCACACTTTGTTAGCTCCCTCTGGATCGACAAAACCTTCTAGTTGCATCATATACAACTCTTCTTCCAGAAATCCATTCAGGAATGCAGTTTTGACATCCATCTGCCAAATTTCATAATCATAAAATGCGGCAATTGCTAACATGATTCGGACAGACTTAAGCATCGCTACGGGTGAGAAGGTCTCATCGTAGTCAATCCCTTGAACTTGCCGAAAACCTTTTGCGACAAGTCGAGCTTTGTAGACAGTAATATTACTGTTAGCGTCAGTCTTCTTCTTGAAGATCCATTTATTCTCAATTGCTTGCCGATCATCGGGCAAGTCAACCAAAGTCCATACTTTGTTCTCATACATGTATCCCATCTCAGATTTCATGGCTTCAAGCCATTTTGCGGAATCTGGGCTCACCATCGCTTCTTCATAGTTCGTAGGTTCATCATGATCTAGTAGCATGACTTCCAGAACAGGATTACCGTACCACTCTGGCGCGGATCTCACTCTGGTTGATCTACGAGGTTCAGTAGTATCTTGTTCTGAAGTTTCGTGATCATCATCATTAGCTTCCTCACTAACCGGTGTAGGTGTCGCAGAAACAGTTTTCTGTGATGCACTACTTTCCAATAAGGGAGCAGGTACAGTTACCTCGTCAAGTTCTACTTTCCTCCCACTCACTTCTTTCGAGAGAAACTCCTTCTCTAGAAAGTTTCTGAACTTAGCAACAAAAGCCTTGCCTTCGGATCTGTGATAGAAGGTGTATCCAATAGTTTCCTTTGGATATCCTATGAAGACACATTTCTCTGATTTGGGTTCGAGCTTATCAGGTTGAAGCTTTTTCACATAAGCATCGCAGCCCCAAACTTTCAGAAACGACAACTTTGGTTTCTTGCCAAACCACAGTTCATAAGGCGTCGTCTCAACGGATTTTGATGGTGCCCTATTTAACGTGAATGCGGCCGTCTCTAGAGCGTATCCCCAAAACGATAGCGGTAAATCAGTAAGAGACATCATAGATCGCACCATATCTAGTAAAGTACGATTATGACGTTCGGACACACCATTACGCTGTGGTGTTCCGGGTGGCGTGAGTTGCGAAACTATTCCACAATTTTTCAAATGTACACCAAACTCGTAACTCAAATATTCTCCTCCACGATCAGATCGTAGGAATTTTATTTTCTTGTTACGATGATTTTCTACTTCACTCTGAAATTCTTTGAACTTTTCAAATGTTTCAAACTTATGTTTCATTAAGTAGATATACCCATATCTGCTTAAGTCATCTGTGAAGGTGAGAAAATAATGATATCCGCCACGAGCCTCAATATTCATCGGACCACATACATCTGTATGTATGATTTCCAACAAATCTGTTGCTCTCTCCATAGTACCGGAGAACGGTGTTTTAGTCATCTTGCCCATGAGGCATGGTTCGCAAGTACCAAGTGATTCATAATCAAGTGGTTCCAAAAGTCCATCAGTATGGAGTTTCTTCATGCGCTTTACACCGATATGACCTAAACGGTAGTGCCACAAATAAGTTGCACTATTATTATTAACTCTGCATCTTTTGGCTTCAACACTATGAATATGTGTGTCACTACTATCGAGATTCATCAAAAATAGACCACTCTTTAAGGGTGCATGACCATAAAAGATATTACTCATATAAATAGAACAGCCATTATTCTCAGATTTAAATGAATAACCGTCTCGCATCAAACAAGATCCAGATATAATGTTCATGCTTAACGCTGGCACCAAATAACAATTATTTAGGTCTAATATTAATCCCGAAGGTAGATGTAGAGGTAGCGTGCCGACTGCGATCACATCGACTTTGGAACCGTTCCCACGCGCATCGTCACCTCGTCCTTAGCCAATCTTCGCTTAATCCGTAGTCCCTGTTTCGAGTTGCAAATATTAGCAACAGAACCAGTATCAAATACCCAGGTGCTACTGTGAGCATTAGTAAGGTACACATCAATAACATGTATATCACATATACCTTTGTTCACCTTGCCATCCTTCTTATCCGCCAAATACTTGGGGCAGTTCCGCTTCCAATGACCAGTCTGCTTGTAGTAGAAGCACTCAGTTTCAGGCTTAGGTCCAGGTTTGGGTTTCTTCTCTTGAGTAGCAACTTGCTTGTCGTTCTTTTTGAAGTTCCCCTTCTTCTTCCCTTTGCCCTTTTTCTTGAAACTAGTGGTCTTGTTGACCATCAACACTTGATGCTCCTTCTTGATTTCTACCTCCACAGCTTTCAGCATTGCGAAGAGTTCGGGAATAGTCTTATTCATCCCTTGCATATTATAGTTCATCACGAAGCTCTTGTAGCTTGGTGGCAGTGATTGGAGAATTCTGTCGATGACGCAATCATCTGGAAGATTAACTCCCAATTGAATCAAGTGATTATTATACCCAGACATTTTGAGTATATGCTCACTGACAGAACTGTTCTCCTCCATCTTGCAGCTATAGAACTTATTGGAGACTTCATATCTCTCAATCCGGGCATTTGCTTGAAATATTAACTTCAACTCTTGGAACATCTCATATGCTCCATGACGTTCAAAACGTCGTTGAAGTCCCGATTCTAAGCCGTAAAGCATGGCACACTGAACTATCGAGTAGTCATCAGCTTTGCTCTGCCAGGCGTTCATAACATCTGTTGTTGCTCCAGCAGTAGGCCTGGCACCCAGCGGTGCTTGCAGGACGTAATTCTTCTGTGCAGCAATGAGGATAATCCTCAAGTTACGGACCCAGTCCGTGTAATTGCTACCATCATCTTTCAACTTTGCTTTCTCAAGGAATGCATTAAAATTCAATGGAACAACAGCACGAGCCATCTATCTACAATCAAGCATAAACAAGCAAGATACTATCAGGTACTAAGTTTCATGATAAATTTAGGTTCAATTAATTTACTTAAAGAACTCCCACTTAGATAGACATCCCTCTAATCCTCTAAGTTATTACGTGACCCAAATCAACTAAACCATGTCCGATCATCACGTGAGATGGAGTAGTTTCATTGGTGAACATCACTATGTTGATCATATCTACTATATGATTCACGCTCGACCTTTCGGTCTCCGTGTTCCGAGGCCATATCTGTATATGCTTGGCTCGTCAAGTATAACCTGAGTATTCCGTGTGTGCAACTGTTTTGCACCCGTTGTATTTGAACGTAGAGCCTATCACACCCGATCATCACATGGTGTCTTAGCATGAAGAACTTTCGCAACGGTGCATACTCAGGGAGAACACTTCTTGATAATTAGTGAGAGATCATCTTATAATGCTACCGTCAATCAAAGCAAGATAAGATGCATAAAAGATAAACATCACATGCAATCAATATAAGTGATATGATATGGCCATCATCATCTTGTGCTTGTGATCTCCATCGAAGCACCGTCGTGATCACCATCGTCACCGGCGCGACACCTTGATCTCCGTCATAGCGTCGTTGTCGTCACACCAATCTTATGCTTCCACGACTATCGCTACCGTTTAGTGATAAAGTAAAGCATTACAGCGCGATTGCATTGCATACAATAAAGAGACTACCATATGGCTCCTGCCAGTTGCTGATAACTCGGTTACAAAACATGATCATCTCATACAATAAAATTTAGCATCATGTCTTGACCATATCACATCACAACATGCCCTGCAAAAACAAGTTAGACGTCCTCTACTTTGTTGTTGCAAGTTTTACGTGGCTGCTACGGGCTTAAGCAAGAACCAATCTTACCTACGCATCAAAACCACAATGATAGTTTGTCAAGTTGGTGCTGTTTTAACCTTCGCAAGGACCGGGCGTAGCCACACTCGGTTCAACTAAAGTTGGAGAAACTGTCACCCGCAAGCCACCTATGTGCAAAGCACGTCGGGAGAACCAGTCTCACGTAAGCGTACGTGTAATGTCGGTCCGGGCCGCTTCGTCCAACAATACTGCTGAACCAAAGTATGACATGCTGGTAAGCAGTATGACTTATATCGCCCACAACTCACTTGTTTCCTACTCGTGCATATAACATCAACATATAAAACCTAGGCTCGGATGCCACTGTTGGGGAACGTAGTAATTTCAAAAAAATTCCTACGCACACGCAAGATCATGGTGATGCATAGCAACGAGAGGGGAGAGTGTGATCTACGTACCCTTTTAGATCAACAACGGAAGCGTTTGGTTGATGTAGTCGTACGTCTCCACGGCCCAACCGATCAAGCACCGAAACTACGGCACCTCCGAGTTCTAGCACACGTTCAGCTCGATGACGATCCCCGGGCTCTGATCCAGCAAAGCGTCGGGGAGGAGTTCCGTCAGCACGACGGTGTGGTGACGATCTTGATGTTCTACCATCGCAGGGCTTCGCCTAAGCACCGCTACAATATGACCGAGGTGGAATATGGTGGAGGGGGCACCGCACACGGCTAAGGAACGATCACGAAGATAAACTTGTGTGTCTAGGGGTGCCCCCCTGCCCCCGTATATAAAGGAGCAAGGGGAGGAGGCCGGCCGGCCCCTATAGGCGCGCCAGGAGGAGTCCTCCTCCTAGTAGGAGTAGGACTCCTACTAGGAGGGGGAAAGAAGTGGGGAGGGAGAGGGAAAGGGGGGCGCCGCCCCCCCTCTCCTAGTCCAATTCGGACCAGGGGGAGGAGGCGCGTGACCCACCTCTGGCAGCCCCTCTCTCTCCGCTAAGGCCCATATGGCCCATTACTTCTCCCGGGGGGGGGGGGGGTTCCGGTAACCCTCCGGCTCTCCGGTTTTCTCCGAAATCACCCGGAACACTTCTGGTGTCCGAATATAGCCGTCCAATATATCAATCTTTATGTCTTGACCATTTCGAGACTCCTCATCATGTCCGTGATCACATCCGGGACTCCGAACTAACTTCGGTACATCAAAACTCATAAACTCATAATATAATTGTCATCGAAACCTTAAGCGTGCGGACCCTATGGGTTCGAGAACAATGTAGACATGACCAAGACACGTCTCCGGTCAATAACCAATAGCGGAACCTGGATGCTCATATTGGCTCCTACATATTCTATGAAGATCTTTATCGGTCAGACCGCATAACAACATACGTTGTTCCCTTTGTCATCGGTATGTTACTTGCCCGAGATTCGATCGTCGGTATCTCAATACCTAGTTCAATCTCGTTACCGGCAAGTCTCTTTACTCGTTTCGTAATACATCATCTCGCAACTAACTCATTAGTTGCAATGCTTGCAAGGCTTATGTGATGTGCATTACCGAGAGGGCCCAGAGATACCTCTCCGACAATCGGAGTGACAAATCCTAATCTCGAAATACGCCAACCCAACATGTACCTTTGGAGACACCTGTAGAGCACCTTTATAATCACCCATTTACGTTGTGACGTTTGGTAGCACACAAAGTGTTCCTCCGGCAAACGGGAGTTGCATAATCTCATAGTCATAGGAACATGTATAAGTCATGAAGAAAGCAATAGCAACATACTAAACGATCGGGTGCTAAGCTAATGGAATGGGTCATGTCAATCAGATCATTCACCTAATGATGTGATCTCATTAATCAAATAACAACTCCTTGTTCATGGTTAGGAAACATAACCATCTTTGATTAACGAGCTAGTCAAGTAGAGGCATACTAGTGACACTCTGTTTGTCTATGTATTCACACATGTATTATGTTTCCGGTTAATACAATTCTAGCATGAATAATAAACATTTATCATGATATAAGGAAATAAATAATAACTTTATTATTGCCTCTAGGGCATATTTCCTTCACATCCAACACTCATTGCTTGTGCGTCAACCTTTTTTTTAGGAAAGCCTCAAATTTGTGGAAAACAGCATACAACCCATTTGCTAATTCTTAAGGTTTTTTTTGGAGCCCATATTCTTTTTGTTAGCATTACAGCCCATATTGTGGCCACGGTTAAAAAATTATACGAAATTTTGTATATTTCGGTGCGGTCCGAACTATTTTTAATCCCGAAATTTCGACTCACATTCAAACTGATTTAAAAAATAAATGTATATCAATATAAAATCCAACAAATTCTCCACGCATAAAAATTAATGTAATTTAAAATCTTGAAATGAAAAAAAGATATTTGAAACTAATTGCCGGTTTGATGTGTTTTAAAAATGTACAACCCATTTCTCCTTACTGATGGGCCATTTTCTCGGCTAGCCGAATGAAAGCTCTCCTCGTCTTGAAAGATTTGCAGCCCAACAGGCCTGACAAAGCGACTTACTTGGCAAATCATAAAAAAACTGGGTTGTGGCCATGGACCCAGCTGTCAGTCCATTTGTTTTTTAGTCCATTTGGTGGGCTGGGTGAAACAATGATGTAGCATCTATGCAGCCCATTTAAGTCCCATTCGCATTTTTCTCGAAAGCCGCGGACTTGCTGGGCTGGGTGAAAATATCATGTTGGGCTAGACGGAGAAATGTTATAAAAACATAAACACATGATTGCACGTCAGTAAAATCTTTGCAAGCTTATATACGCAATCACTAGGAGTTGACTTGCCAAGTTATATATAAAAAATTATTATTATTTTGTAAGAACTTTCAACTTACGAAATAAAATATCATTTTAATTTGATGAGTTAATAGTACGTGGGGTATTATTTTTTTTAGGCTAGACGTGGGACAGTTGAGTTGGTTCTAGGGGAAAGTACTGGGAGAAAACTCAGTTTACATCAAAAAAGAAAGTGGGAGAAAATTCAGAGACCTGCTGGGTCCACCTGAGGAGGGGAATATGTTGGGAGGAAGGAGATTCAAAGCACAGCAGCCGAGTGAACTAGTTTTTTTTACGGACAAGTGAACTAGTTTACGTACATAAGCAAATTGCCACTAAAAAAAGCAATCAGGTTAATGGGTTCTTAAAAGAAATATTTCGGAAAAAACAGATAATTACGACACATAGGCTAATGCATGAAACACTCACATGATAAAGGTGCTTATAAACAGATAAAGTACAACATCTAGACCTTCCTGGCACGCTTGATCATGATGTTGCAGCTGTCCGTGTACTCGTCGGTTACGGGAAGCAGACACGCCCTCATGTCCAAGATCTGCATGTACATGTCGTAGCATGTGTATGCGCCCTTGGCCGCGTAGGTTATGTAGGCTAGATTCAGAGGTACCTGCCACGTGTTCAGGTCATCTTATTTCATGTTGGCGTATCAGGGGTCGATGATGGTCTCAGCGAGGTCAACCACGGAGTCCTTCTCCTGCCCGTTGCTGATGATCTTGTATTGCTTCTGGATGTTGACAAGCTTGTTGCACCAGATGGCCAAATCGTCGCGTTCTTCCTTCTCTCCACCGTAGCGAAGGTGCAGTCAGTGTTGCCGATGAAACGTGCGAATGCTCCAGAACCTGGTGCAGCCATAGGACTGAGGCGAGGCAGAGCTTCAGCATAGGACTGAACGGCGAACTCAAAGGGGAACTCCTTGCTGAAGTCCATATCCAGCAGGCTCACCCCTCGGATCGCCATTGGAGTCTCTTCGAGTGAATGAGTGTGTAGGCCGCAGCAGCAGTTCCTTTTTCAGCTCTTGGGGAACTGGATTCAACAGTAAGCTGAGTGTGTACAGGCGACAACAGTTACTACCCCTCCCTCATCCGCTGCACGCTCGGCAGAAGATGCACCCTCGGCCACACGTCGGTTCACAAGCGGGTCTGTATTGGTACTGTAATAACAGGAGTTAGTGGTCACTTTACTTAAATTTAATTAGCTTTAATAGAAATTTGTACTTAAAACAAGCAATGCATTTGCTCGTTCTATCAGTGCCACATGATCAACATGCACAACAATTAGAATTATTATTCTCAGGACGCACACGATCATCACATTTGTCACACTTTCACAAAAGATAATACTACCGAGTTTGAACTGTTTGTTATGGTTGTTGTCCTCTGCATCATCATGTCGTGTTTCCCAGCTTGCAAGATTCAGAACCAACAAATAAGATCCAAATAATAAGTACAACAAAGATGCCTACACATCTCATTGATTCCCAGCTTGCAAGATTCAGAACCAACAAATAAGATCCAAATAATAAGTACAACAAAGATGCCTACACATCTCACTGATTCCCAGCTTGCAAGATTCAGAACCAACCCATTATAGCCTTTTGATAAAGTGAATATCGGGATTAAATCCATCTTGGCTAGCCATGTCATACAATTGAAGAACTTGGCGAATGGTCTTGACCGTCACAACATCTGTAGTTGAGTACTCCTATTTGCACAGCATGTTTGCACAGCACAAACAAGGAGACAGGAGAGCATGATTTCGCTTTAATAGCGGCCTCCTTGAACTCAACCTCCAGCTCTACTTGGATGAGGTCTGCCTGGAGTTCCATGATTCAATTCATGCGCCTTTTTCTGCAGTTCACATGAAATGAAGCAAAGATTGCATCATTCAGCTAGCAAGAAGTACTTGCTCTTGTGAGCTGGCATGTTCTTCTTTATTAGTTGCACTAAAATTGAGGAACATTAAGGTTGGCTGTCCGGCTCATGTAAGGTGCAACTATAATTTTCTTATCCTTTTGTGCAGTTCCACTAAAATAAAGTGCCATTGTGGTGATAGTGATGGCTCTATCTTGCAAAGTCTAATAAAATGTTGCATGAGATTACCAGCAGAACTTGACGGAGATTTTGGAAACTCCAATCACCATTTTTTGCAGTTCCACCAAAATTGAGAGATGTTGCCCACGTGAAATTTTAGTTGAACTGCACAAGACACTCATTCCAAAAAACATGTTTTCTGCAGTTCACCAAAAGGTCACAATAGCAACAAGGTGAAATGGATATCCCTATCTACACAAAAAGATAGAAAGTAAACAGTTCCTGGTCAATAAGAATATACGAAACATATACAAAATGAAAAGAAGCATCTTAATTATGTTCATGGCAATCACGCAAGGACAATAGAAATTTTAAAATGTCAGCGATGCTTCATGTTACCAGAAGCATTACGATCAACAATGAGATTCCTCAAATATGGGATTACTTTAATGGTGGCATTGCTTGTTTACCAGACATAGTAAATCAACACCAGCTAAAGAGTTGGTTTAAGGGCATGGGACCGTGGGGACACCAGGACACTCAGTAGCATAAAGGAGCAACTTACTTATCATACTGGGGAAAACAGCAGGAGTGCCATTGTACTATGTGAGGGCAGCAAATCTAATCCTGGAGACCTTTTACTATGTGAGGGCAGCAAATCTAATCCTGGAGACCTTTTACTATGTGAGGGCAGCAAATCTAATCCTGAGACCTTTTACTATGTGAGGGCAGCAAATCTAATCCTGGAGACCTTTTACTATGTGATGGCAGCAAATCTAATCCTGGACATACTCTGTTGACTTTTCCACCAGCCGCCACTATCTATCCTTTTTTCAACCAATAATAGATCTGTTCCTTATCCAGTTTGTACCGCGTTTTCCCATTATTTCCCTTTTCAACCAAGAGACCGGTTGGGTATCTGGTCTCTACTACTTTCACCATATTATTTCCTCTTTGAATCAAGTCCTAGATTCATGCTACAACTTTCCCCCTTTCTTCGTTGTTTGAACAAAGCCCTAGATTCGAATGCATGAAGTAGCTTTACCTCTAATAATACTAAAAATTTAGGTGGCTTTGGAAGAGCTGATGGGAGTAGAAAAAGATGCACATGCAGACACGTGGGGAGCTGGGGCAGTAGAGCAAGGCCGCTTTCGAAGAACTTATACCTGAGGGTCGCCGGGATGTCGGCGGCGGCAGGTCGGATCTGCGGAAAATACGGCAGGGAGGAAGAAGGGTCGGAGGACCTCCCGAGCCGGCCATGTGTCGGAGAGAATGACCCGGGCAGAGGATCGGGCCCCTCCGGCAGCTGTGGGTTTCCTCCCTCGGCGGCGATGACCGCGTGAACGATGCACCTTTTAGTCCTCTACACACACAGGCCGAAGGGATCCGACCGGATCTGTGACCAGCGATGAGCAGAGAGAAAATGTCGCTACCGCTGTCTTGTTTATATCTGGAGAGGATGAGATAATGAAGAGAGCAACCCTAGTAAAGCAAGCGCTCAGGCCCCTGCGTCCATATATAGTGGAGTGATTATCTTTTTTTCTCTCCACAACAAGCATTTCAATTTGTGTACGTGGCATTAAAGAAAAGAAACTCTCTATTTAAGGTGACTACTGTACGACTCCTACTTACTACTAGTAGTACTACATTATTGTTCACTTGTGTTCCCCGCTCCTCCATTCATTGAACAAACCACGGGTGAATAAACATACAGTAAGTACTGTATTTATATAGAACGAACAAGGTCGAACTGTTTTCGCGTAGTTAAAAGTTGAGGGAGGGGCTTTTCCTGGGCAGTACGCGCGACAGTTTTCGGGTAGGGCCAGAAGACTATTTTATTTTAAGAAAAAAACTTCGAGACGGCCACATAGCATGGAGCCGACCCCAACGATTTTAAGCTTACAGGCATGGTACATGCTATCCTAGACTACTATACACATGAAACTGCCACACGAGCGTCCGGGCTGCGCTTGGCTCTTCGCCTCTTCGGGAAGTCGAACAATGATGGAATACTACTGCACTGGAGGAGTACTACAGTACGCTTCTGGCCATCTGACACTGATTGAACTGCTGCATGTCCACCGCGTGCGGGAGGGAGAGCGTGTAGCGAAAGCTTCTCCTAGTCTTGCCAGCCACCACGCTCATGGGCAAGGGAGGGACGCTCCTGCCTTTGCATGTATGACAGGTGGGCCCTACAGGTGTGTGGCCAACCTGTCATACAGCCAAAGGCATGTGCAGTTAAGTCCGTGAGGGAGAGGATAATCAAACTTCTCATTGATGTACGAGTTGACGCGACACATCAAAGCACTACACTCGATATATTTCAATAATTTGCGTGTGTGACTCCCAGATGCAGAGGCCGGGGGTCATCATCCACCTTTTCGAGAAAAAATAGACGCGTGTGTGAGAGGACGAGTGCGTGCGTGCACCTCTTCTCTTCCTGTATAACGTACTACTAAACTCAGAGTACAAGTTTTTGTGGGTGGCATGATGGTGCGTGCGAGAAGTCCCGAGAGATAGGTTTAATGCATTAATTGCAATGCATGCATGCATAAAGTACATGCATTGGTCAATTTTCTCTTAATACTTGCATGCAATGATTTAATGCACCTTGGAATCTGAACATGTGTTGGGGACAACCAAATTGAGCCTTATAAAATGGAAAAACTAAAATTTTGAGATAAGCCCTATAAAACCGGAAAGGAGGGAGTAGAAAAAGAAGTACTCCATCCGGGAATAGTGTCGCACTTCGAAACTAGAACCGTCAATAAATTTTGAGCTTGCGTCTCGTCACATTCCAAATTACTCCACGCTATATTGAATTGCAAACCTGTTCACACCAATCACAACCAAAACGATTTCCCACTTAGGAGCGTATTAGTACTCGGTTATAAATACTAGTATGCCAAGATGACTGCACATTCCTCCTCAACTCCTCATCCACAAAAACAAACAAGTCATTCAGCATCCTTCCCTTGCGTCTGCCATGGCCAGCGTGAGTTCTGGGTCGAGAGATTGCCACCAGGGAGAGGCGAGCATGGAAGCGGAAGCACGAGAGATGTCCCGCCTCGCTGCAAGAGCAGCCGACATGTCCCACCGCGCGGAAGTAGCAGGACAGAGGTCCCTCTATGCCGCTGAAGTAGCACGGAGGTCCCGCCGCGCCGTCGATGCAGCAGACTGGTCCGGCCGCGCCGCGGAAGCAACAGAGATGTCCCGCCCGCGCCACGAATGCAGTAGAGATGTCCTGCCGCGCCGCGGCGGCCTGGGAAAATTTCTCGCGGGCACACGACGACTGTTACAGGCGCATGCATGCGATCATCCATAGCCAGACGGATCATATCTCCCGCTCGGCGAGGTTGCAGGATGACATGATAGCCTTGTTTGGACAGGCTACCGGCGTCATCCGGCAACTAAGGGAGGGCAATGAGAGGCTCTGGGCCGAGCGCGATCTGATGAGGGAGAAGATTGTCCGAAGTGCAGACCTGCAGAAGGAGACTAGTGCCTTGTTGAAGAAACTTATGGACGAGAATGACATGCTCCGAAACGAGCGCCAAAGGCTAGTGGAGGAATCCGTGGATGTTCTCAAGCAGCGTCTTGAGGACACAAAAGAGCTCATTGCCGCTCGCCGCGGAGACTAGTTTCCTGGTTTCTTTTGATGTAATAATCGATTTAGGATGTGGATTGTGTCGTCGGTTGTGAAATGTTGGGTTCTAGCGCGGATGTTTGGCCTTTGTTGGCCTCTTGGGATGTTGCGATTTCAATCTAGTAGCTTTTAGTCCTTCGTGTTAGGCTGGAGTTGTGCTGAACTTCTTGTGAATTGTGGTGGTTTTCAGTAATGAAAATCGGAATGGGCAAGCCCTTCTTTGATAAAAAATTAATCGTCCTTATATATTCATCAGTCTTGCTATAAGTCGCAGTAGATGCTATATAGGTCCATCGGATCTTACATCAAGATCCATGCTTTCAGATTTTCTTTTTTCTCTCTTAAATCTCAGTCAAGTGAGACATAGCCACACCATTAAACAGAGGCTCGGGCGCCATTAATGGAGACCTTGGGAGAGAGGTGGACGGCAGATGGAGGTCAAAGGGCTCTCCTCCCGATAAGCACATGCAGGGGTCTGATCGCATGCCTCTCGTACTCAAATAGCTACCCTGCACGTTGCCTCCTAGCTAATAAAAAAGGGGACGCGTGGCGGCACGTAAATGGTACTAGTAAGTAGAACGCCCACGGTTTCAATAATACTTGTGTTTCCGATTGTAACGTGACAGCACTTCTTCCAAAATGACTTTGTTGATTGTTAATGTGTGCGCCTTCGCAAATCGAACTGCAAATTTACCACAACATGTTGGTGCCATGTCATGGCACCAAGCCAAGTTTCATTATTTTCATGCGTGTTTTGGATTTATAGGAATTACAAAACTAAGTTTCTCAATGTTTCCAACCCAGCCATGACGCCCAGAATTTTGAATTTCATTCCCATTTCTTGCATGGAACCTAGAAATTTACCCGAGGACACACATGTGATTTTTCAACCAACTTTGGTGCATTGGAACATGTGCTTGTATTTCAAATTTGAATTATGCACACAAAGGTGACACGTTCCCTCCCAGAACCACGAGCCTTCTTGAGAGAAGCTCCGATTTGCAAGAAGCTTATACCAAAATTTGTTCCTATTCGGCCAACTTTTTTTACCACGGCATGGTACTACCATGACATGACACCATGCCAAGTTTCATGATTTTAAAACCAAGTTTATCAATGTTATCGACCGAGCCACAATGCCCAGATGTTTGAATTTTATTCTCATTTTTTGCATGGGACCTACTCCCTCCTTCCATCTATATAGGGCCTAATGTGTTTTTCAAGACAGCCTTTGACTATTGACAAGATTAATAGCACATGAGATGTATACTATGCAAATTATATTATTGGAAGCTCCTTTGACATACAAAATTGAAGGTATGCTTTGTGTAAGTTGCATGTCATATATTATTTCTCTAACATTTGGTCAAAGTTAGCCTCGAAAAACGCATTGGGACCTATATGCATGAGAGGAGTTGACTTCGAGATAACGTGTTTGTTCGAGAGACACCGATGAAGACTACTATATATCGATGGTGCATGTAGGCGGGAATTAAACTAAGGGATGGTCATATTGGTTTCGGGGATATAGGGGAAGAGTGAGAGGCAGCGGGGGGGGGGGGGGGGTAGCTAGAAGGAGATTGTTAAGTGTGAGTGTGTGTTTTACCCATCTAGGCGGAAGTTATGTGCACAAAAGAGGAGAATGATTCGATGTGGCGTTAGGATTGAGGGTAATTAACTACGTATGGAGACATAGAGACCTTGAACGTGCATGTGTGAGAGGTATACATGTATACGTGGGATGTGTGTGTGTGTGCGCACACACATGATCGAGATAATAGAAAGAAGACATAAGTCATAAGATCAACGACATGGGAGAGACGGATCGATATGACAATATGCATGCATGTGAGAATGCATGGAAGAAGTCCCGACAATTGAGCATGTGTTTTTGTCTTTAAGAGATAGTGGCGTGGGCTGGAGCATGCATCTATGGCGAGCAGAGGGAGTGAGGCACAACGATTGTGCAAAAGAGACCAACTTATAAATGCATATGTATGGAGACATATATAGTGTGGGTGATAGTAAGAAAGACTCCGTGCGAGAAAGAAATGTTGACGGAGAAACTACAGATAGATACAGAGATGGAGATGCTAGCTAGAGGGACATCCGCTAGTTTGGGTGTTGGAGACGACCGTCGGGTGGTTCAAAGGGTGAAGTTATATATGTGTGTGAGAGGGCACTTGACTGCATGTAGAGAGAAACATATGTAGTGTGCGTGATAGGAATCAAGAGTGAGGGCGAGAAAGAAGGTTGATGGAGAAACAGATAAATAGAAAGATAAAGATGCTAGCTAGTGTGCGTTAGATATAGGAGTCGAGTGGATCAGAAGGCTGGGTTATGTGTGTGGGTGTGAGAGAGATAGAGAGAGGGTGCGTGTGAGTCACATACAAACAGATATCAGAGAGAAATGAGATCCAGAGAGACAGAGTTTTGTGTCTGTGTGAGAGAAAGATATTTCACAACGAGAGTGATAGCTAGAGAGACATACGAGGGAACACAAGATATCTCTAGGGAGAGAGGGTGTGTGTGAGCGACATACAAGAGAACAATGGAGAAATATGAGACCCTGGGAGACAGAGTTTGTGTTTGTGTGTGAGAAAGAGATATTGATGAGGAAGAGTTGTAGGTTCTCATATCTAAGGAGCAAAAGACATCTCTGTATGAGGGCTGTGCGAGTGGCACACATGGGAATAGTAGAGAGAAATGAGACCCCGGGAGACAAAGTTTTGTGTTTGTGTGAGATAAAGAGATTCCACATGGAGAATCATAGTTAGAGACACATAGCAGGGAGCGAGATATACTTAGAGAGAGATAGAGTGATGAAGGTCGAGGGAGAGAGTACCGTCAGTGTGTTATGAAGATAAAAGATCATTGTCGACATACAGGTAGCACGAGAGATACCTGAGAGACGATGAACGTGTATAGGTCCAGAGAGATAGTCCTATATAAGCATGAGTGATAGCTATATGAGACGAATATCTGGATTAAAGGGGATTCAAATATTTAAACTGGAGATCACGACATCGATAATATCATAACGCAAATTGGTGTATCAAACATGCATATTCATTTGAATTTGGGCACACGTGTAATGTTATATATTTTATCAATATCGCTGATCCATAGATTCTTCAATTACAAACAATGCATGGTTTATATGCAATTAATGTCTAAACGGGATTACACTATATGTTGCGTGTGTGAAACACATTATACATGTTTGAGAAGTAAAAAAAACCCCGCATGAAACACACATTAATTGGAGATAGTTAGCGAGGAATGCATACATTGGATTTCAACATAAAGTGGTTTCAAATATTTGAAAATCCAAATTGATGGATACAACCTTATGAATCTGAGATCATGCCATTTGTAAACCATATTTATGTATAAATGGTGTTGTGCTTTTGAAAGTATATATAAAAAAATTATGTATATAGAATGTAATTCCAATTGAAAATGGATCCCGCCCGGAAAAAAATAGAATACAAACGGGATTCGAATTGAGTTGGCATGGTAAACGTGTACTCTGCAAAATTTGAACAAAGCGGGGAAAGTCGCAGTAACCGCCCGTAACCAAAATCTGCGAGATGGAAATCACTACTGCCTATCCCTGCCACGCAAAGCCTATATGCTGGATTTCTATAGGTTTCGATAGGGGTAGGTTTGTAATTTCACCCAAACATGACGTAACCGCCTCTCACCCGGATTCATACACGGTGGGCGCCAAAACACAGTGTGTCCTCAGCCGAAATCGACTCCCTCCCCGATTCATATTCATACACGGTGGGCGCCAAAAACAAACTCTCGTCGGCAAATATTCGGTGTATGCGAGATTACCGTCCTATCCCCGACCGACTAGTGTTGCTGTGATGTAGTAGAAATTTGAAACGGGGGCTAAGTTTGTAAATTTCCTCGCATTTGAGACAAGCGCACCCTGAATACATGGTTCCCCCCTTCCTCTCTACCTCCCTTTTCCCCATTCGTACTCCGTGGGCGCCAAAACACCCTCTCCACCCAACCATCCTCCGTCCGCCGCCGTCCGCCACCCCATCCACCGCCGTCCTCCTCCACCATGCCGGAGCTGATACCCCGATGCCGCCATCCATTACAAGAGATCGACCTCTCTCATCCACGTCTTCGGACCAGGATCCTTGCATCCCGTCCTCTCGCTTCATCCCCGCCGTCGTCCACCTTGCTGGCGCCGCTCCTACGACCGTCTCGTCCACCATGCCCCGCCGCCACCGTCTACCCTCCTAGATCTGCTTCCATGCTGCCGACAGCCATGGCTACCACAGCACCGTCAAATTCTCAGCAGATGCCTACACGGCGCCGCACCAGAGGCGGTACTCTTTCGTATCTGCTCAACTTATTTATCGCAGCAAGAAAATAGATCACCACTGCTTTACTCTGATTTCTTGTCTTGGTTGCGAAGTTGCCTTTGTCTGGTTTGCATCTTTAGATCCGCCATGGCACACTCAACACCATGCTCGCAATGCTTATGGTTTTCCCCTTTTATATTCCACACTAGTTAAATCATAGTAGACTAAATTTCAAAATTGGGTCAGTCGATTTTTCAAAGCTCGCCGGAGTTCGCCGGTGCGATCGAAGGGGCTCGAGTGGTTGTGGGGCCTCGCCGAACGAAGAAAACTCGACGCGGGTGGGGGTTGGGGTGGGGGTGGGGGTGGGGGTGGCGGAGGAACACAGGCGGTGGGGGCCGGTGGTCCGGCCGGCGGCCCGTGCGGTGTTCTGTATGGGAAGAATCAGAGATGAGGAAGAAGGGTTAGGAGATGTAGGATCTTCATCCAACTGCCTGAAATGGTCGAGAGACAGCTAGGAGTTGCATTCTTAATGCGCTCTGGTTCATCATGTGTGGGCACTGCGCAACCAACATTTTATTATCCAAAATTTGCTTGCTCTTCTTTACCATGTTCCTCTTCTGTTCTTCTTTAATATGTATTCTCTCTGTTGCTAACAAGTCTTTGTATAGATTCCACCATGGACTACATATGGAGCAAAATGAGTGAATCCACACTCTAAAATGTACCTGGATACATCTGTATGTGATCCATAGTGGAAATCTCTACCAAGACTTATATTTTGGAACGGAGGGAGTATGATAGTAGTACAGTATGTTCCTTGTACTGAAGATGAGAAGGTACATTTGCAGTGTAGAGGTCTATACGGTCGGTTGTGATGGACACTTTGAGCCTCTTTGATTCGTAGGATCTTGTAAACATAGGAATAGGATTTGTAGTGGCCTGCCCACTTGAATCCTATAAGAATAGCAAGGAAATGCGGGGAGCTGTGTCACCTTTGAGAGTTACATTGATATTAACACTACCGCACCTTCACTTGAAGAGAGCTGGTATCCGAAGCCTTTCTAGCCGTACTGGCAATACTAGCACATATATTCCAGCAAGTTCCACTTTGCTGATTTTACTCTGATGCTTAAGGTTTTCCCATTATATCTACACTATGATCTGTGTAGCTGCTTTGTGTCGCACTAGCAGCAGTCCACTCTTGAAGCTAAACACTGCAATGACTTACAAAATTGGCACCAAGGCATTGAGTGCCATTCTGGATGCAATGAAACTCATACGCTCCCCACCTGTTGATTCTTGTTCAGAATATCATCGTAATGACTATTCTAACCTCGAGGAGTCAAAGGCAGATGGCCTGTCCTGTTCACCAATCAAGGTGTATGTTCTAATTTGGCAATGTTTTATTGATTGCGGGTATCTTGCATATGTTGTCTTGCATTTCTTCTACTTTGTTGCACCGCCATCTGCTTAGTTTACTCATCATATATGTCGAGATGCCATGCCCATCCATTATTAATACATATTCCATCTGTCATCATACCATGTTTTTCCACTCAAATGTTGTTCTTGTGCATCAGACATCAAAAAGGAAGAGGGTGATTGCCGAACCTGAAGGAGCACCAGCAAAGTCCTTGAAAAACATGGTGGTGCCGGAGAAATCAGACATCACCCCACTTATATTGGTTGTACAACCAGTGACACAAAACGTAGGACCGACTCCAGCAGACTGTACCCATACTTCACTGGCCACACCACTAGCCCCACCACACAGGACCTGCACTCCAGCAAAAGGTATACCGATTTCATTTGCCATAGCACTAGTTGTACCATAGAAAAATCCCACTCCAGTAAAAAGTACAGCAAGTCCACTGGCCGAAGACCTATCCCAACTGCAGAGACGACCAATTCCTGCAGATTGGAACCCCATTCCATTTATTCCCAGTTTAAAAGACAATGCTTTCAATGTTGTTAGGGACTACGTGCATATATTCCCATCATGGGAAGATTATTGTGAAGACAAACACCATTTTCACATCTTCCTGTCCAACTTACGTGCAAGTGCTATTATTCATGGTTATTATTTTCCTGTTTTCTGCTGATTGAACACATGAATGATTTACATTACATTGTTGTAACTAGGCGAGGGTCAATCTGGATAGTCATGACGAGCAAAGATTGCTTGTGCTTTTCAAGGAAGCATTGCAGCAGTATCACTGTTACCTGAGGAAATCACACTTTGATGGCAAGTCTATAAACGAATTTCCAATGAAGTCTCCTGTGCTAAATTTAGAAGACATTGAATGGAAAAACCTTTTTATGCACTGGTATCATTCCCAGGATGAGGTACTGTCTATGAAATCATATGACAATTTGAACTTCTACTTTTCCGCATGTGCCTTACGGATCTTTTTTGCAGGAAATCTGCTCAAAGAAGAATTCCGGTTTGACAAGAACGACAGGATATCGCAAATATGCTGCCCGCTGTTTTGCTCTTGTTAGTACCTATTGTCCTGTATCACTGTACTTGCATACATACCTGGTTCATTATGTGACAGCAGTATGCATGATAGCTTGCTTATCAATTGTTCGCTCCAAATTATCTGATCTACATGAATGGTTACATTAGTGTAGAATATATCCAATGCCAATGTTTTTTTTAGCTCTGTATTGTTCTTGTAAGTACATGCTATCCTTTATCAGTGTACTTATAATGACAGGTAGTTGTTCATGTACCATCACTCTGCAACTTATTTTCCTTTGCCCTCCATTTTCTACACATCAGATCTATATTTACTCTTACCATAAGGTTGGTACTGAAGAAGTTTAGCTGTGCATTGCTCTTGGCTGTACCTTTTTCCTGTATCGCTGCACTTACATTTATAGCTACTTGGTTATGTAGCATCACTCTTCATCTTATCTTAAATATTCTCCATTTTTCGTATATTATCACATCTATATTTACTCTTAACAAAATGTAGAATAAAGGCAATGCTTTTGAAGAAGATTCTGTGGTAAACTTCTTGAATTGCCCCCCATCAGCATGGACAAGGCCTTTATAGAGCCTGTCTTCACCAATAATGTAAGTTTGTCCATCTCAAGCCTTCAAACTTTGTTGTATATATTTGGTTAGGCATGACTGCAATAGCTGTTTATTTTTGGTGTTTGCATCAAATTGCTTGTTTAAACTTTATTATGTAGTTCATAAACAAAAGTTTGTCCTTTCTCAATTTAAGTTTTCAGTTGTACAACCAACTTCCTTCTTCATACCATGTAAATTAAACTATACAGAGCAAGTGATCTTCTTTTGCACTGCATGTATGCTTCTGTTCTTCATCCGTAATCCAGTGGTGTGGTGAACCTACCCACCACAGCACAATGTCATATTCTGCAATGTCTTAACTATGAACAATGTCATATCATTCTACTATTATTTAAACCGTCTCTTTATTTGCCAATTTGAAATGGTATAAATTGACATCACAGTAACCATTGATACTTATGAGTTCTTGATCTGTAATCCAGTGGTGTCGTGAAGCTGCCAACTCCTTCACAATGTCATTTCCTGCCATGTCTTGACCTGAACAATACCATATTGTGTTAATGCAAATTTAAACTATGTCACTTTATTCGTCAGTAAGAAATGTGATGAATTGTCAGCACTGATACTTTTATGTGCAAAACCTGTCATCTGTCTGCTTGTTTATCTTCCAGAGTGAGGAAGATATAAGTGTTGAACAAGCGCAGTCTCATCATCTTGCTCAGCTACTTGCGCTGCAGCTCCCCAGCATGGCTAACCTTTCTTGAACTCTATTGAAGTGCTGTAGGTTTTGTATATTATTTTGTCGGCGTGTTTATTTGCACTGGTGGCGATCTTTGATGCTCAGTGTATGTAATCTGCTGTCTGCTTGTGCTTTATTATCATAGTGGCGAACTTTGATGCCCAGTGGATGAAATATGCCGTAATTTCTTTATTGTATAGTATAGGTTTTTTCTTATTCACGATGCTGCAGTTATTTTACTGTATATATATCCTGTCTTCGCAGTAAACCGGCCAAACCGTAAAATTATAGTACATAATCGGGCCATCATGCAATCACGATGTAGGTTGGGCCTGAAACATGCCGATCAGCTCACGGGCCGGCAGCAGCCCGAAATGAACGCCGGCCCATGACTGTGCGAATCAAACCACGGGTTTTTAACAGGCCGAAAAATTGTCTCAGTCCTTGTTTGGCCCAATCAGATATCGGCTGCGAGCAGGCTGGATGCAAACCGGGCCGTAGTTAGGCCCAACTATATGACGGGCTTTTAATAGGCTGAAATTAATATAGGGCCGAAATGTTAAACGGGACCTTAACATGCCAAAACTAATATAAGGCCGAATTACTAAGTGGGCCTTTAGCAAGTGGGCCCAAAAGCATAGTGTCCAGTTGATGGGCCGAATCCGATATGGGCCATAATTAGGCCCAAAACCTCTTAAAGGGCCGGACCTGATCTGGGCCATAATTTGGCCCAGAACATGGTAGGCTTTTAACGGGCCAGATCTCATATGGGCCACTATTAGGCCCGGAGCGTGGCAGGACATTAATAGACCGGATCAAATATGGGCCGGCATTTGGCCCAAAACATGGCAGCCAGTTAACGGGCCGGCCTACTAGGGTCCTCAAAATCTTGTGGGCCTACAGCTAGGCTGACCCATTAATGTCGGCGAAATCTCATGGGCCTTTAGCTGGGCCGGCCCATTATGATCCGCAAGAATTTTGTGGGCCTTTACCTGGGCCGGCCTATTATGGCACATGAAAATCTTGTGGGACTTTACCTGGGCCAGCCCATTATGGCCCGTGGAATCTTGTGGGCCTTTAGCTGGGCCAACCCATTATGGTCCACAAAATCTCGTGGGCCTTTAGCTGGGCCGACCCATTATGGTCCGCAAAATCTTGTGGGCCTTTAGGTGGGCCGGCCCATTTAAACTTGTTGGGCCATGCCACGTGTCGACATATCATAGGCGCATTCTGTCCAGTGAGTGGATGACATCTGTCCCGACGATGAGCCGACACGTGTTTCCTCTAGCCAATGATGATTTTACACATGGAAAATCCCCATTGGTCGGGGCTGTTAACGGGTTATCGGATCTAAAACCCGACCCGATAGCTTAATGACGTTCCGTTACGGTGGATGCCACGTGTCGGTCACCCTTGACGAAAGCACTTCTGTGACGCGCGATTTATCATCATGGAAGTGGACACTTCCGTGATGATAATTTTGGTAATGTCATGGAACACTTCTACGACAGCACAGGTATGACTATCTTGATTCTGTCATAAATTTGTCATGGATGTACATGCATGACAAAAAAGCGACCTACTGTGATAAACACGTATCATCACGGAAGTGTATTTTTTTGTAGTGCACCCTTCCACCATTGCTAGCCTCTCTAGTACCGTGCAACTTTCGCCGGTACCTTAAACCCACCATATACCTTCCTCAAAACAGCCACCATACCTACCTATCATGGCATTTCCATAGCCATTCCGAGATATATTGCCATGCAACTTCCATCATCATCGTATACATGACTTGAGCATTCACTGTCATATTGCTTTGCATGACCGTAAGATAGCTAGCATGATGTTTTCATGGCTTGTCCGTTTTTTTGATGTCATTGCTATGCTAGATCATTGCACATCCCGGTACACCGCCGGAGGCATTCATATAGAGTCATATCTTTGTTCTAGTATCGAGTTGTAATATTGAGTTGTAAGTAAATAAAAGTGTGATGATCATCATTATTAGAGCATTGACCCAGTGAGGAAAGGATGATGGAGACTATGATTCCCCCACAAGTCGGGATGAGACTCCGGACGGAAAAATAAAAAAAGAAAGGCCATAAAAAAAGAAGGCCCCAAAAAAATAATGAGAGATAAAGAGAGAAGGGACAATGCTACTATCCTTTTTCCACACTTGTGCTTCAAAATAGCACCATGTTCTTCATATAGAGAGTCTCTTGAGTTATCACTTTCATATACTAGTGGGAATTTTCATTATAGAACTTGGCTTGTATATTCCGATGATGGGCTTCCTCAAATGCCCGTGGTCTTCATGAGCAAGCAAGTTGGATGCACACCCACTTAGTTTTCAGTCTGAGCTTTCATACACTTATAGCTCTTAGTGCATCCGTTGCATGGCAATCCCTACTCACTCACATTGATATCTATTGATGGGCATCTCCATAGCCCGTTGATACGCCTAGTTGATGTGAGACTATCTTCTCCTTTTTGTCTTCTCCACAACCACCATTCTATTCCACCTATAGTGCTATGTCCATGGCTCACGCTCATGTATTGCGTGAAAGTTGAAAATGTTTGAGAGCGTCAAAAGTATGAAACAATTGCTTGTCTTGTCATCGGGTTTGTGCATGATGTGAATATTTTGTGTGGTGAAGATGGAGCATAGCCAGACTATATGATTTTGTAGGGATAACTTTCTTTGGCCATGTTATTTTGAAAAGACATGACTGCTTTATTAGTAGGCTCGAAGTATTATTGTTTTTATGTCAAATGATAGACTATTGCTTTGAATCACTCGTATCTTACTATTCATGCCATGATTAGATATGTGATCAAGATTATGCTAGGTAGCATTCCACATCAAAAATTATCTTTTTTATCATTTACCTACTCGAGGACGAGCAGGAATTAAGCTTGGGGATGCTGATATTGTCTCCGTCGTATCTATAATTTTTGATTGTTCCATGCCAATATTCTACAACTTTCATATACTTTTGGCAACTTTTTATACTATTTTTGGGACTAACATATTAGTCCAGTGCCCAGTGCCAGTTCCTGTTTGTTGCATGTTTTTTGTTTCGCAAAATATCCATATCAAACGGAGTCCAAACGGGATAAAAACCGACTAAGATTTTTTTGGAATATATATGATTTTTGGGAAGAAAAATCCACGCGAGACGGTGCCCGAGGGAGGCACGAGGTAGGGGGGCGCGCCCCACACCCCTGGGCGCGCCCCTGACCTTCGTGGCCACCCCGTAAGGAGGTTGATGCCCTTCTTTCGCCGCAAGAAAGCTAATATCCGGATAGAGAACGTTTAAAATTTCAGCCCAATCAGAGTTATGGATCCAAATAGAGAGAGACAGATCCAATCCCGGAGGGGCTCTCGCCCCTCCCATGCCATGGAGACCAAGGACCAAAGGGGAAACCCTTCTCCCATCTAGGGAGGAGGTCAAGGAAGAAGAAGAAGGGGGGCTCTCTCCCCCTCGCTTCTGGTGGCGCCGGAGTGCCACCGGGGGTCATCATCATCACCGCAATCTTGACCAACAACTTCACCGCCATAATCACCAACTCTTCTCCCCTCTATGCAGTGGTGTAACCCCTCTTTTACCCGCTGTAATCTCTACTTAAACATGGTGCTCAACGCTATATATTATTTCCCAATGATGTGTGGCTATCCTATGATGTTTGAGTAGATCCGTTTTGTCCTATGGGTTATTTGATGACCGTGATTGGTTTGAGTTGCATGTTTTATTATTGATGTTGTCCTATGGTGCTCTCCGTGTCACGCAAGCGTGAGGGATTCCCGCTGTAGGGTTTGCAATATGTTCATGATTTTCTTATGGTGGGTGGCGTGAGTGACAGAAGCACAGACCCGAGTAAGTAGGTTGTTTGCGTATGGGATAAAGAGGACTTGATAATTTAATGCTATGGTTGGGTTTTACCTTAGTGATCTTTAGTAGTTGCGGATGCTTGCTAGAGTTCCAATCATAAGTGCATATGATCCAAGTAGAGAAAGTATGTTAGCTTATGCCTCTCCCTCATATAAAATTGCAATAATGATTACCGGTCTAGTTATTGATTGCCTAGGGACAAATAACTTTCTTGTAACAAAAAGCTCTTTACTAAAACTAACTTAGTTGTGTCTTTATCTAAACAGCCCCTACTTTTTATTTACTTGCTCTTTATATTCTTGCAAACCTAACCAACAACACCTACAAAGTAATTCTAGTTTCATACTTGTTCTAGGTAAAGCGAACATCAAGCGTGCGTAGAGTTGTATCGGTGGTCGATAGAACTTGAGGGAATATTTGTTCTACCTTTAGATCCTCGTTGGGTTCGACACTCTTACTTATCGAAAGAGGCTACAATTGATCCCCTATACTTGTGGGTTATCACCTGCGTCGTCGATGTAGAGCTTGACGCGACGACTCTTGGTCATCCGGCCCACAACGTATCCCTTGATCCCTTCAAAGTTGCCCTTTAAGAACTTGAAACCATCGTGCGATAGCCCCACGGTGGGCGCCAACTATCGTGGAATTGTCATGGAAGATGTCCTAGTATGAGGACTTAGTCCTGGATCCATCGCGTTGAGGTTAGCTTAAAGGGGTTAATCAGGACAAAGGACACGAGGAGTTTATACTGCTTCGGCCCCTTACGATGAAGTTAAAATCCATTCCAGTTTGTAGTTGGTATTGCTAGGGTTTCGATGAGCAGGGAGCGAATACGCTTGACCAGGCTCTCGATCTGTTGTTTTTTGTCCTAAGTCGCCGCTAGGTCGTCCCCTTATATACATGGGTTGACGCCCTGCGGCCCTCGGAGTCCCGGCCGGTTTATACAACGTATCCGCCTTGGTGACCTTTCTTACATACCTTACAATACAAGGTTTACATACATGGCGGTTTATATCTATGGGCCTTAAGCCGCCTTCGGGTCTGGGCCCTCTACTAAGCCTACCTATGAACCGCCATATGATCTTGGGCTTCATTGTGATGAATCGTCATAGGGTTGACCCGGCCCCTCCTGGGCGGGTCATACCTAATAGTTATATCCCCAACACCTCCCGATGAACAGGACCCCCGTTTCGACCGTAGCGCTCCAACACAAGTCTGTTTCCTCCGTTTTGCGGTATGCCACACCCCTCCCGATGAACAGAATGCCGTTTTGACCATAGTCGGTAGAATAGAAGGTCATTTCCTCCGTACTGCGGTACGCCAGACCCCGTTTCGGCTGTTCTGTCCAAGCGGGTTGACTCCTATTGAACAGGACACATTCTGACCCAGTCCGTTGCCTCCCAATGAACAAGACGTTGTTTCTCCGTTCTGACCCAGCAGGTTGACTGCCCAATGAACAGGACGTTGTTGCTGCCGTCTGTTGCCTCTCCGTTCTGCGGGAGTAGGCGTTCAAGACCCTGCCGTATGTATGTACGTGGCCGTATTTTTTGGCATGTGGTTGTACGTACATGTACATGGTTTAAAAGGGATTGCCTGAACTGCTATGTAAGGGGCTCTACAACTACACGTGCCGCTGCTTGCTCGGCCACGGTTCATCGTTTCAGAGAGACCGATCGACCAGTATGTATGTACACGTTCGCGACCAGGATGACAACGCTACGTATGCTTCGACCAGGTGGGTCCTGGCTGTCAGGGAGGATAAGGAGGCACTTCCTTGCGTGCAAAGTTATTAATGGTGGGTCCGAGCTGTCAGGGGGAGGATTCATTTTTTTCGCGCCCAATATGGAGGCACTTCCTTGCGTCCGAAGATAAAGCTGGTGGGTCCCAACTGTCAGGGGGGAAAACATTTTTTCCGCAAAATACAGCTAAGCCAAAATACAGAGGCCCTTCCGGTAGGTCCCTGCTGTTAGGTGGAGGAATCATTTTTTTGCGCGTAATGATGTCTACTACACAACCTTCTTCTTGTAGACGTTGTTGGGCCTCCAAGTGCGGAGGTTTGTAGGACAGTAGAAAATTTCCCTCAAGTGGATGACCTAAGGTTTATCAATCCGTGGGAGGCATAGGATGAAGATAGTCTCTCTCAAACAACCCTGCAACCAAATAACAAAGAGTCTCTTGTGTCCCCAACACACCCAATACAATGGTAAATTGTATAGGTGCACTAGATCGACGAAGAGATGGTGATACAAGTGCAATATAGATGGTAGATATAAGTTTTTGTAATCTAAAAATATAAAAACAGCAAGGTAGCAAGTGGTAAAAGTGAGCGTAAACGGTATTGCAATGCGTTGAAACAAGGCCTAGGGTTCGTACGTTCACTAGTGCAAGTTCTCTCAACAATAATAACATAATTGGATCATATAACAAACCCTCAACGTGCAACAAAGAGTCACTCCAAAGTCACTAACAGCGGAGAACAAACGAAGAGATTATTGTAGGGTACGAAACCACCTCAAAGTTATTCTTTCTAATCGATCTATTCAAGAGATCGTACTAGAATAACACCTTAGGACACAAATCAACCAAAACCCTAATGTCACCTAGATACTCCAATGCCACCTCAAGTATCCATGGGTATGATTATACGATATGCATCACACAATCTCAGATTCATCTATTCAACCAACAAAAAGAACTTCAAAGAGTGCCCCAAAGTTTCTACCAGAGAGTCAAGACAAAAACGTGTGCCAACCCCTATGCATAAGTTCACGAGCTCATGAAACTCGCAAGTTGATCACCAAAACATACATCAAGTGGATCACGTGATATCGTATTGTCACCACAGATAAGCACATGCAAGACATACATCAAGTGTTCTCAAATCCCTAAAGACTCAATCCGATAAGATAACTTCAAAGGGAAAACTCAATCCATTACGGGAGAGTAGAGGGGGAGAAACATCATAAGATCCAACTATAATAGCAAAGCTCGCGATACATCAAGATCATGCCAAATCAAGCACACGAGAGAGAGAGAGAGATTAAACACATAGCTACTGGTACATACCCTCAGCCCCGAGGGTGAACTACTCCCTCCTCGTCATGGAGAGCGTCGGGATGATGAAGATGGCCACTGGAGAGGGATTCCCCCCTCCGACAGGGTGCCGGAAGGGGTCTAGATTGGTTTTCGGTGGCTATGGAGGCTTGCGACGGCGGAACTCCTGATCTAGGTTTCTTTCTGGAAGTTTTGGGTTACATAAGAGGTGTTGGAGTTGGGGAAAAGTCAGGGGGGATCTCCGGGCTGTCCACGCGGTAGGGAGGCGCACCCCCACCCTCATGGGCAGCCCATGACTCTTCTGGCCCAACTCTTTTACTCCATGGGCTTCTTCTGGTCCAAAAATAAGTTCCGTGAAGTTTTAGGTCAATTGGACTCCATTTGATTTTCCTTTTCTGTAAAACTCAAAAACAAGGAAAAAACAGAAATTGGCACTGGGCTCTAGGTTAATAGGTTAGTCCCAAAAATATATAAAATAGCATATAAAACATCCAAGGTTGATAATATAATAGCATGGAACAATCAAAAATTATAGATACATTGGAGACGTATTAAGCACCCCCAAGCTTAATTCCTGCTCGTCCTCGAGTAGGTAAGTGATAAAAACAGAATTTTTGATGTGGAATGCTACCTAACATATTTATCCATGTTATTCTCTTTATTGTGGCAAGAATATTCAGATCCATAAGATTCAAGACAAAAGTTTAATATTGACATAAAAATAATAATACTTCAAGCATACTAACTAAGCAATTATGTCTTCTCAAAATAACATGGCCAAAGAAAGCTTATCCCTACAAAATCATATAGTTTGTCTATGCTTCATTTTCGTCACACAAAAATGCTCTCATCATGCACAACCCCGATGACAACCCAAGCAATTGTTTCATACTTCAGTAATCTCAAACTTTTTTCAACTTTCACGCAATACATGAGCGTGAGCCATGGACATAGCACTATGGGTGGAATAGAATATAATGATGGGGGTTGTGTGGAGAAGACAAAAAAGGAGAAAGTCTCACATTGAAGTGGCTAATCAATGGGCTAGGGAGATGCCCATCAATTGATGTCAATGCAAGGAGTAGGGATTGCCATGCAACGGATGCACTAGAGCTATAAATGTATGAAAGCTCAACAAAAGAAACTAAGTGGGTGTGCATCCAACTTGCTTGCTCACGAAGACCTAGGGCATTTGAGGAAGCCCATTGTTGGAATATACAAGCCAAGTTCTATGATGAAAAATTCCCACTAGTATACGAAAGTGACAAAATAAGAGACTCTCTATCATGAAGACCATGGTGCTACTTTGAAGCACAAGTGTGGAAAAAGGATAGTTGCATTGTCCCTTTTATTATATATATATATATTTCTTTTTTTATTTGGACTTTCCTTTTTTGGCCTTTCCCTTTTTTCCTTTTTTCGGGACAATGCTCTATTAATGATGATCATCACACTTCTATTTATTTAAAACTCAAAGATTACAACTCGATACTAGAATAAAGTATGACTCTATATGAATGCCTCCAGCGGTGTACCGGGATGGGCAATGAATCAAGAGTGACATGTATGATTTATGCATGGTGGCTTTGCCACAAATACGATGTCAACTACATGATCATGCATGGCAATATGACAATGATGAAGCATCTCATAATAAACGTAATGGTGGAAAGTTGCATGGCAATATATCTCGGAATGGCTATGGAAATGCCATAATAGGTAGGTATGGTGGATGTTTTGAGGAAGATGTAAGGAGGTTTATGTGTGACAGAGCGTATCATATCACAGGGTTTGGATGCACCGGCGAAGTTTGCACCAACTCTCGAGGTGAGAAAGGGCAATGCACGTTACCGAAGAGGCTAGCAATGATGGAAGGGTGAGTGCATATAATCCATGGATTCAACATTAGTCATAAAGAACTCATATACTTATTGCAAAAATCTACAAGTCATCAAAAACCAAGCATTACGCACATGCTCCTAGGGGGATAGATTGGTAGGAAAAGACCATCGCCCGTCCCCAACCGCCACTCATAAGGAAGGCAATCAAAGAAACACCTCATGCTTCAAATTTGTCACACAATGGTTACCATACGTGCATGCTATGGGACTTGCAAACCTCAACGCAAGTATTTCTCAATTTCACAATTAGTCAACTAGCACGACTCTAATATTACCATCTTCATATCTCAAAACAATTATCAAGCATCAAACTTCTCATAGTATTCAATGCATTGTATATGAAAGTTTTTATTATATCCCTCTTGGATGCCCATCATATTAGGACTAGTTTCATAACCAAAGCAAATTACCATGCTGTTTGGGACTCTCAAAATAATATAAGTTAAGCATGAGAGTTCATGTATGTCTATAAAATGAAACCACCGCCATGCTATAAGAATATATAAGTGAAGCACTAGAGCAAATGACAAACTACTCCAAAATATATAAGTGAAGATCAATGAGCAGTCGAATAATTATGCAACTATGTGAAGACTCTCTAGCATTTAATAATTTCAGATCTTGGTATTTTATTCAAACATCAAGCAAAACAAAAGAAAATAAAATGACGCTCCAAGCAAAACACATATCATGTGGTGAATAAAAATGTAGCTCCAAGTAAAGTTACCGATGAACGAAGACAAAAGAGGGGATACCATCCGGGGCATCCCCAAGCTTAGGCTCTTGGTTGTCCTTGAATATTACCTTGGGGTGCCTTGTGCATCCCCAATCTTAGGCTCTTGCCACTCCTTATTCCATAGTCCATCGAATCTTTACCCAAAACTTGAAAACTTCTCAACACAAAACTTAACAAAAAACTTATAAGCTCCGTTAGTATAAGAAAATAAATCACCACTTAGGTACTGTTGTGAACTCATTCTAAATTCATATTGGTGTAATATCTACTGTATTCCAACTTCTCTATGGTTCATACCATCCGATACTACTCACAGATTCATCAAAATAAGCAAACAACACATAGAAAACAGAATCTGTCAAAAACAGAACAGTCTGTAGTAATCTGTATCAAACGTATACTTATGGAACTCATAAAATTATGAAATAAATTGGTGGAGGTGAGGAATTTGTCTATTCATTATATGCAAAAATAATCAACTTAATAACACTCTCCAGTAAAAAATGGCAGCTAATCTCGTGAGCGCTAAAATTTCTGTTGTTTACAGCAAGATCACATAAACTTCCCCCATGTCTTCCCAAAGGTTCTACTTGGCAAAAACACTAATTAAAACATAAAACCACATATAAACAGAGGCTAGATTAATTATTTATTACTAACAGGAGCAAAAAGCAAGGAACAAAAATAAAAATTGGGTTGCCTCCCAACAAGCGCTTACGTTTAACGCCCCTAGCTAGGCATGATGATTTCAATGATGCTCACATAAAAGATAAGAATTGAAACATAAAGAGAGCATCATGAAGAATATGACTAGCACATTTAATTATAACCAACTTTCTATGCATAGGTATTTTGTGATTAAACAACTTATGGGAACAATAATCAACTAGCATAGGAAAGCAAAACAAGCATAACTTTAAAACTTTATGCACATAGAGAGGAAACTTGATATTATTGCAATTCCTACAAGCATATATTCCTCCATCATAATAAATTTCAGTAGAAAAATGAATGAATTCAAAAATATAACTATCACATAAGGCATTCTTTTCATTGTCTACAATCATAGAAATTTTACTATTCTCCACATAAGCAAAATTCTTCTCGTGCGGAATAGTGGGAGTATCATAAGAAACTCGAATACTATAAATTGTTTCCACATTAAAAGAGTAATGTTTAGAAAAAGGGCAATCATAATCATGAATTTTTGTAAAATATAATCATCACTACTTTTTATAGCATAAGTGTCATCAGAATAATCATCATAAGTAGCAACTTTGTTCTCATCATAATCAATTGAAACCTCTTCCAAGATAGTGGAATCATTACTAAATAAAGTCATGACCTCTCCAAATCCACTTTCATAATTGTCACAATAAGATTAAACACCCTCCAAAATAGTGGGATCATTACTTCCTAAAGTTGACACTCTTCCAAACGCACTTTCATCAATATAAGAATCATAAATAGGAGGCATGCTATCATCAAAGTAAATTTGAATATCAAAACATGGGAGGTTAAACATATCATCTTCATAAAACATAGCATCCCCAAGCTTGGGACAAACATTAATTGAAGCAAATAAATTCTCAAACATGTCATTCTCATCAAACATAGCATCCCCAAGCTTGGGCCTTTTAGTATCATAAGCATAATCACTCTCATCATTAATAGTATGGATAGCACAAATAGTATAGCACTTATCATCATCACAATAAGTGATAGGAGCAACATCATTTGGGAGGAATACCTCTTTACCTTTACTTCTCCGTCTTTTCTTTTTCTTCTGCACATTAAGTATGGGTTTAACCCTCTTTTTAGAGCTCCTTATTAATGAGATTGGTTGAATAGAAGGCTCCTCCTCGTTACCTGATTCATCATAAGAAATAATAGGAGGGTATTGGGAAGTCTCTTCCCTTTCATTAGTATTCTCTTCATCTTCTATTTGTTTTCTAGACTTTATGTAATTGGCAATATAAGGATTCTCAATGCAATTCACCGCACAATACATATAAATTTCCTCTAGATCAAAATCAAGAACTTTATAAAGGGCAAATTCTGGAATATCCTTAGTTATACGTTTCATTTCTTCATAACCCAGAAGCAAACTAAGTTCATTATGATGTGCAAGGGAAATCAAGTCATCACAATTTTTGGACACGGTTCGATCATGAAACAATTTGCATTGGATATTTAAATGATCACGTTCATTGCAAAGTTCACAAGGATGGCAAAGAAATTTTAAATCTTCAGCACAAGCATCTGGCCTTTCTTGCAACCATTTAGTTTCTAAATACTTATGCCTCTTGTAAAATCTATCTTCCCTATTTGGTGTGTACTTGCAAACTCTATGCACTCCACAAAAATTGACATGCTTATAAGAGACATTTTCATCATGACTAGTGCAATCATCATTAGTACCATGGATATTCAAGGAATTCATACTAACAACATTGCAATCATGCTCATCATTCAAATATTTATTGCCAAACATTATAATGCATTCTTCTTCTAGCACTTGAGCACAATTATCGGAATCCTTATTTTCATGAAAGATATTAAAAAGATGAAGCATATCAGGCACCCACAATTCCATATTTTTTGTAGTTTTCTTTTATAGACTAAACTAGTAATAAAACAAGAAACAAAAAGATTCGATTGCAAGATCTAAAGATATAACTTCAAGCGCTAACCTCCTCGGCAACAGCGCCAGAAAAGCTTGATGTCTACTACACAACCTTCTTCTTGTAGACATTTTTGGGCCTCCAAGTTCAAAGGTTTGTAGGACAGTAGCAAATTTCCCTCAAGTGGATGACCTATGGTTTATCAATCCATGGGAGGCATAGGATGAAGATAGTCTCTCTCTCAAACAACCCTGCAACCAAATAACAAAGATTCTCTTGTGTCCCGAACACACCCAATACAACGGTAAATTGTATAGGTGCACTAGTTCGGCGAAGAGATGGTGATACAAGTGCAATATAGATGGTATACATAAGTTTTTGTAATCTGAAAATATAAAAACAGCAAGGTAGCAAGTGGTAAAAGTGAGCGTAAATGGTATTGCAATGCGTTGAAACAAGGCCTAGGGTTCATACTTTCACTAGTGCAAGTTCTCTCAACAATAATAACATAATTGGATCATATAACAATCCCTCAACATGCAACAAAGAGTCACTCCAAAGTCATTAATAGCGGAGAACAAACGAAGAGATTATTGTAGGGTACGAAACCACCTCAAAGTTATTCTTTCTGATCGATCTATTCAAGAGTTCGTACTAGAATAACACCTTAAGGCACAAATCAACCAAAACCCTAATGTCACCTAGATACTCCAATGTCACCTCAAGTATCCGTGGGTATGATTATACGATATGCATCACACAATCTCAGATTCATCTATTCAACCAGCACAAAGAACTTCAAAGAGTACCCCAAAGTTTCTACCAGAGAGTCAAGACAAAAATGTGTGCCAACCCCCATGCATAAGTTCACGAGATCACGGAACTCGCAAGTTGATCACGAAAATATACATCAAGTGGATCACGTGATATCCCATTGTCACCACAGATAAGCACATGCAAGACATACATCAAGTGTTCTCAAATCCGTAAAGTCTCAATCCGATAAGATAACTCCAAAGGGAAAACTCAATCCATTACAAGAGAGTAGAGGGGGAGAAACATCATAAGATCCAACTATAATAGCAAAGCTCGCGATACATCAAGATCGTGTCAAATCAAGAACACGAGAGAGAGAGAGATCAAACACATAGTTACTGGTACATACCCTCAGCCCCGAGGGTGAACTACTCCCTCCTCATCATGGAGAGTGCCGGGATGATGAAGATGTCCACCGGAGAGGGATTCCCCCCTCCAGCAGGGTGCCGGAACGGGTCTAGATTGGTTTTCGGTGGCTACAGAGGCTTGCGGCGGCGGAACTCCTGATCTAGGTTTCTTTCTGGAAGTTTTGGGTTATATAAGAGGTGTTGGAGTCGGGGTGTAGCGACCAGACCTCAAACAGTCTAATCTCTGTGCTCTGGTGTCATCCCTGGATCAATAATGCTGACACCACACAGTACTCGGAGGATTTATAACAGAGTAACAATCACACACTTATTACATCGAGTGTCTCCATAGAGAACTTATTACAATAAATATGGCTTAAGGCCATCTAGCAACGATAACAGCGGAAGGCTTGGAACATAAGTGAGTCCATCAACTCCAACGGCATCACTGAGTATAGAACCACGACCTAAAAACTCCTTAATCGTCGTCTGAAAAGTCTGCAACATTAACGTTGCAGCCCGAAACGGGTCAGCACATGGAATATGCTGGCAAGGTAACACATAGAAAATAATGGAATGAAACAGCTATACTATATGCATATTTTGGCTGGTGGAAAGCTCTATGGTTAAAGTTTTGCGAAAAGACAATTTTTCCCTACTACAAAGGAATAAATTTATTTACTATCATGGTGGTTGTTAAACATTGAGAATGGTCGACAGCATTCTCAATCCCAATTAAGCATCATCATTAAACAAAGCCCAACAAAATTAATTTAGGGTAACATGTTGAGATTCACATGATAATCCAGGTACTAGATACTCAAGATGTCCATAACCGGGACATGGCTAACCATGATTAGTTTATTACACTCTGCAGAGGTTTGCACATTTTCCCCCACAATACTCGATCGCCTCCGTTTGTTTCCTCGCACTACATGGTGTTTGAGAAGACGGATGACCGAGACATAGTCTTTCAGAAGCGCTAGCACCTTACGATCGGGTAGACCGTACCACCTACATCCCCTACATCTGTTGGTCTACCACTATACGAGTTCGCACGACTTAGTCAACTATGCTAGAGCCCATAATAGCTTGTGGCTGCACACGGAAGTTTCTAGTATGAATAGTCTCATGATCCCTTTGAGTCTGGGTGGCGGTCCAAAAGAAAACAGGCAAGTCCTAGAATACCCAGGTGCCTCAATCCACCCAGATGTGTGTTTAAGTTGCCACCTTAGATAAACCATTAATTAACAAACTCACATCTGTCATGGATATCACTCACCCAATCCACGTCTACTAGCATAGCATGGCATAAATCAAACGTAGAAGTAACTCCCAAAGGTTTGATAATAAACAGGTAATAGGTACTACCTCAACTACTTCCCATCCCAAAATTTAATTAGATCCTAATCATGCAATGTGTGAGGATTGATCTAATGCAATAAAACTGCGTAGTAGGAAAGGTATGATCAAAGTGTTACTTGCCTTGCTGATGATCCGGGAAACCTAGCGATTCGAAGTAACAAGCGGCGCACTCCGGGTACTCTATCGCAAACAACAAACAAGCATACAATAAGTACTCATCTAATGCACAGGTAAAACTCAAATAAGAGATCTAACCAGAAGGTTCAACTTAAGAACTCCGGTTTGCAAAAAGAATCAAATCGAACGAAGCAACGAAAGTCAAACGGCGAAAGAAAACAACTTCGTTCTACTAATCTGGATCTAGGGCAAATTTTACAGTAGAAAAAACTTGTTTAAGTTGATTAAATGGATAGAGGGTTTCGAGACGAAACTCTAGGCGCTTGAATCGCCTGATTCTGATAAACGAACGAAAAGTTATACGAAAAAGAAAATCGGATCAGGAATCGCGATCAGAAAAATCGCGGATTAAATCCGAGAAAAAGAAAAACAACGAACGTTCGCTAGAACGAACGAACGGACGAATGCTCGCTATTTAAATAAACCGGAAAAACCGATCTATTTAAAAAGACAAATCTAAAAAAACCGATGGTAAAACCGGACGGTTTTTCGAAAAAAATAAAAAAACCGGTGCGGAAATCGAGGCGGCGGCGGACCTCGGGCGGCATCCGGCGGCGGCGGCGGCGGGCGCTGGGGGCGGCAGGCGGCGCTGGGCGGCTCGGCTAGGGTTTGGCCTCCGCCCCGGCTTATATATCCTAACGGGCCGGGAGTCCTAGTCGGACACGGCCCTAGGTCGGTTCGCTGTTTTTTTTAATATTTACGCGCAGAAGAAAAAAAAAGAAATACTAAACAGACTCCAAAAATTCCGAAATAAATTTTCACGGGCTTCTAAAATCAAGCCGCACAAGGTGAACATTTATTTGGGGCCTAAATGCAATTTTTAAAACACACATTTTTCCTAAATTCAAATAAAATAACAAAAAACTCCGAAATAAAATCTTATTTGATTTTATTATTAAATCCTTAATATTTCCTTATTTTGGGAAAGTCATTTTATTCCCTCTCTCATATTTTTGTAATAGAAATAATTGATGATAAAATAAATAAAATCAAATGATCCTATTCTCAAAATTTGAGAAAACTCAAATATGAAAATAATGAATTCCCCAACTCTCTCCGTGGGTCCTTGAGTTGCGTAGAAATTCTATGATCAAAACCAAACGCAAATAAAATATGATATGCAATGATGATCTAATGTAGAACATTCCAAATTGAAAATTTGTGATGTTACAAACCTACCCCCCTTAAGATGAATCTCGCCCTCGAGATTCGGGTTGGCTAGAAAATAGGTGAGGGTGGTCGTTGAGCAAATCTTCCTCTCGCTCCCAGGTGGCTTCATCCTCCGTGTGGTTGCTCCACTGAACTTTGAAAAACTTGATAACCTTGCTGCGAGTGACTCGGCTGGAAAACTCGAGGATCTTAATTGGTTTCTCCTCGTAGGTCAAATCATTATCCAACAGAATTGCTTCGAACGGCACTGTGTCTCTCAAGGGTATGTCAGCCATCTCAGCGTGACACTTCTTCAACTGGGAAACGTGGAACACATCATGAACTCCTGACAATCCTTCAGGCAATTCCAACCTGTAGGCCACTTCTCCCATACGCTCCAAAACTCGATATGGTCCTATAAATCGTGGCGCTAACTTTCCCTTAACTCCAAAACGCTTTGTTCCCCGAAGTGGAGATACTCGAAGATAAGCTCTATCTCCAACTTCGTAAACTGTCTCCTTCCATTTAGAATCTGCATAACTCTTCTGTCTGGACTGGGCTATCTTGAGCCTGTCGCGAATCAACTTCACCTTCTGTTCAGACTCTTCAATCAAGTCAGGTCCAAACAACTGGCGGTCTCCAACTTCGTCCCACGACAACGGTGTCCTGCAGCTCCTTCCGTACAAAGCTTCGAAAGGGGCCATCTTTAGACTGGTTTGATAACTGTTGTTGTAAGAGAACTCTGCATATGGCAAATTATTGTCCCAACTAGATCCATAATCTAGCGCACAAGCTCTCAGCATATCTTCCAAAATCTGATTGACTCTCTCGGTCTGTCCATCTGTCTGTGGATGAAAAGCTGTACTGAATTCTAGCCTGGTTCCCAAAGTTTCATGCAACTGCTTCCAGAACTTTGAGGTAAACTGGGTTCCTCTATCTGATACGATACTCCTCAGAACTCCATGCAGACATACGTTCCTGGTCATGTATATCTTTGCCAACTTAGTACTGGTGTAAGTGGTCTTTACCGGGATGAAATGAGCTACCTTCGTCAACCGATCAACTATAACCCAAATCGAGTCATAGCCTGAACGAGTCCTGGGTAATCCCGTGATAAAATCCATGCCTAACTTATCCCACTTCCATTCGGGTATCGGCAATGGTTGTAACAATCCTGCTGGCTTCTAATGCTCTGCCTTTACTCTCTGACACACATCACAGACTGCTACATACTCCGCAATATCCTTCTTCATTCCGGTCCACCAGAAAATATCTGTCAAATCCAAATACATCTTGGTATTTCCTGGGTGAATTGAATATGGTGAATCATGTGCCTCTTGCAGAATCAACTACCTAATCTCCTGGTCTTTGGGCACATAAACACGGTCTTCAAACCATAGGGCGTCGTGCTCATCCTCACGAAATCCTTTAGCCTTTCCTTTGCTCAGTTTCTCCTTAATAGAGGCAATCTCCTTGTCAGTCTTCTGAGCTTCTCTGATTCTATCCATCAAGGTTGACTGAATCTCCAATGCTGCTACATAGCCTCTAGGAACTATTTCCACACATAGTTCACGAAGATTTTCTGCTAACTCCCTTGGTATTCCTCCCGTCATTAATGTATTGACGTGGCTCTTACGGCTTAATGCGTTAGCTACTACATTAGCCTTTCCGGGATGATAATGCAATCTCATATCATAATCCTTGATGAGCTCCAACCATCTCCTCTGTCTGAGGTTTAACTCCTTCTGCGTGAAAATGTATTTCAAACTCTTATGATCCGTGTACACCTCACAATGATTTCCAATGAGGAAATGTCTCCATGTTTTCAATGCATGCACTACGGCTGCTAACTCTAAATCATGTGTAGCATAATTCAACTCATGAGGTTTCAGTTGTCTTGAGGCATATGAAACAACTCTCCCTTCCTGCATAAGCACTGCTCCAAGTCCTCGACGTGAAGCGTCGCAATATACCTCATAGTCCTTGGTTTGATCTGGCAAAATCAACACTGGTGAGGTAACTAAATGTTTCTTCAACTCCTGGAAACTAGCCTCACATTCCTCAGTCCATTTGAACTTGGTATCCTTCTTCAACAACTCAGTCATAGGCTTCGCAATCTTTGAGAAATTCTCAATAAATCTCCGGTAGTATCCTGCGAGTCCCAGAAAACTCCGTATCTCTCCAACCATGGTCGGTGCTTCCCATTTGGTCACGGTATCAACTTTAGCGGGATATACTGCTATTCCTTCTCCGGATATAACGTGTCCGAGGAATCCTACTTTCTTCAACCAAAACTCACATTTGCTGAACTTGGCATATAATTGATGTTCTGTGAGCTTTCCAAGTACCAAACGCAAATGCTCCTTATGCTCCTCTTCATTCTTCGAGTAAACCAGGATATCATCAATGAACACTACGACAAACTTATCCAAGAACTCCATAAACACTTTGTTCATCATGTTCATAAAATAGGCAGGTGCGTTAGTCAGACCAAATGACATAACGGTATACTCGTACAGCCCATACCTGGTGGTAAAAGCTGTCTTAGGAATATCCTGTTCTTGAATCTTCAATTGGTGGTACCCTGATCGCAAATCGATCTTGGAAAATACCTTAGCTCCTTGCAATCGATCAAACAGATCATTGATCATTGGTAGTGGGTACTTGTTCTTGATCGTAACTTCATTCAATCCTCGATAATCAACAACCATCCTTAACGATCCATCCTTCTTCTTCACTGGAAGCACTGGCGATCCCGAAGGCGAAGAACTTGGGCGAATATATCCTTTATCCAGTAACTCCTTAATCTGCTTTTTAATTTCCACCAAATCCTTTGCAGGCATCCTATATGGTCTCTTTGATATTGGCCCTGTGCCTGGCAATAGCTCAATCGAAAACTCAATATCTCTATCCGGTGGCATGCCTGGCAACTCTTCTGGAAATACGTCAGGGAAATCCCTTACCACTGGTACTTCCTCCTGCACAACTCCTGTTAAGAAATTTACTTGTGTCCTCTTTGGCACATGTCGGGATACATACTTGATCCTTCTCCCTTCTGGCGTGGTAAGCAAAATTGACTTACTAGCACATTCAATATTCCCTTCATACTTTGATAACAAATCCATGCCTAATATCACATCCAATCCTTGGGATTCCAATACTATTAGGTCTGAGGGAAAAACATAGTTACCAATCCTTAATGGTAACCGATCACACCATCGACTAGCCATATACTCTGCTCCAGGCGAGGTTACTAACATGGGTGACCTAAGGGCTTGGGTTGATAGTCTATACTTATCCACAAATCCCCTTGAGATGTATGAATGCGATGCGCCAGTATCAAAAAGAACGAGTGCAGTAAATGACTTAACCAAAAACTTACCTATTACTGCATCAGGCTGAGCTTCAACCTCCTCCATGTTAACATGGTTCACCCGTCCCCTGTTGAAAGGGTTCGGCTTCTTCCCAGAGCTTCCATTGCCATTTCCATTTTGTAATTCAGGACGTTCATTGGCATAATGTCCGGTCTTCGAACACTTAAAGCAAGTGACTTGGCTCAGGTCTTTCTTGGCTGGGGTTGATGGGTTGGTGCGATTCTGGCCGTTGCTTCCTCCATTACCATTACTATTCCTAGTGCCATTGTGATTGTGTGAGCTACCTCCTCCATGGGTATGCTGAAAATGTCCTCCTGGTCTAGGGGTAAAACATGGCTTCTGCTGAGCTCCTGAATTGTATTTCCCTTGTCCATACTTCCTCTTGCGGTTCTCAATCTGCTGCTGCTTGCCTTCAATCATAAGAGCACGATCTACCAACTCCTGATAGTTGTTGAAGGTTGCTACCATCTACTGCATGCTTAGCTCATCATTCAGTCCTTCTAGAAACTTCTCCTGCTTCACTGCATCTGTAGCGACATCATCTGGGGCATAACGTGCTAACTTACTTAAGTCCTCCACATACTGGCCAACTGTCCGTCCTCCTTGGCGCAAGTTGCGAAACTCACGCTTCTTCATGGCCATAGCTCCTGCTGAAACATGGGTAGTACAAAAGGCCTACTGAAACTGGTCCCATGTGACAGTGTCGATAGGGAAAGTGGCTGTGAAATTCTCCCACCATGATGCTGCGGGTCCTTCAAGCTGATGTGCGACAAACTTCACCGTCTCCGCATCCGTGCATCCTGCTGTGGTCAACTCTCTAGCTGTCTTGCGGAGCCAATCATCTGCTACTATCGGCTCGGTGCTACTGGAAAACACCGGCGGATTCAGCCTAAGAAAACGCGCTAAGTGATCAACAGGTGGTGGTGGTGGTGGTGGGTTGTTGTTGTTGTTCCCCTGATTCTGATTCTGGACTAGCAACTGCATCAATGTGTTCTACTGCTGGATCAACTGGGTGAGCTCCGGTGGGAAGGCAAATCCGGGGTCACGTCTCGGAGGCATCTGAGGGTTTAGAAAAGATGAGATGTAAGAATAGAGGGGTCTAAAGAGAAAACACTACCCATATGCACATGAGGCAAAAAGCAAACAATTCACTTCATTCAATCAAACAAGGGCATACAATCGATCTAACTATCGCAAAAGTGCTCGGACTACTATATTTACATGGTGGACTACTACTACTGATGAGGTGGTCTACTAGAAATATTCTTCGGTTGCAGACTCCATGATATCTGCTCCAGCTTCATCAACATAGTCATCATCGCTACTATCTGGATCCGAGTCGGTGTCAGCGATGATGATGTAGTCTTCCGGGCGAATCTCCTTGGGTTCTTCATCTTCATCTACTAGTGTAGGGTCTCCCATAAATATCCCGATCTTCTTTGTTAGGTCGGCATTATTATCCACTAGTACTTCAATTTCTTCTTCATAATCTTCACGTGTAGCCTTGAGTTCTTCCTCTAGTTGCTTGATTCTTGTCTTAGCCTTCTTCAGATCTATCATGTCGGCGCACATCTGGTTTTCCTATCGTCGAATGTGATGGTTTAACTCCTGGATAAAAGCTGCAATTGACCTATCCTTCCGGGTGCTGATCATCTCCCAGTGGTCATCTCAGCGCCCACAAATCTGTTAGATAGTATCCTTGAGATCATTGCGGTAGACTTCTCCAATGTGTCCCATGGCGATGTGAGTTGCCATGCTCTTTCCTACACTCCAAGTTGGTGCATCAAAAGAAAACTCTATGGGCTCAGTGACTGGCATGAACGTCCTTCCTGGAACTTGAACTTGAATCATCCAGCGCTCTTCTTCAGTTAAAGTGGCGTTGTAGGTTCTGGTGAAGCTTGGTACTCCTATGTTCAGGTATCTAGTGACTTCCTTTACGTGACGTCCAAAGGGTGTATCTTCATCCGGTTGCGTGAACTTGTTCTTTGCATCCGCCATCCTAAAGAGTAGAAAAGATGAGAGGTCAGAAGAGAAGAGAGTGAATAGTGATCTAGGTCTTTAGCTTAGTGGTCGTGTCCTACAGTCAGCGTGTGCTCTAATACCATCTCTGTAGCGACCAGACCTCAAACAGTCTGATCTCTGTGCTCCGGTGTCATCCCTGGATCAGTAATGCTGACACCACACAGTACTCGGAGGATTTATAACAGAGTAGCAATCACACACTTATTACATCGAGTGTCTCCATAGAGAACTTATTACAATAAATATGGCTTAAGGCCATCTAACAACAATAACAACGGAAGGCTTGGAAGATAAGTGAGTCCATCAACTCCAACGGCATCACTGAGTATAGAACCACGACCTAAAAACTCCTTAATCGTCGTCTGAAAAGTCTGCAACATTAACGTTGCAGCCCGAAACGGGTCAGCACATGGAATATGCTGGCAAGGTAACACATAGAAAATAATGGAATGCAACAGCTATACTATATGCATATTTTGGCTGGTGGAAAGCTCTATGGTTACAGTTTTGCAAAAAGCAAATTTTTCCCTACTACAAAGGAATAAATTTAATATCATGGTGGTTGTTAAACATTGAGAATAGTTGACAGCATTCTCAATCCCAATCAAGCATCATCTTTAAACAAAGCCCAACAAAATTAATTTAGGGTAACATGTTGAGATTCACAGGATAATCCAGGTACTAGATACTCAAGATGTCCATAACCGGGGACACGGCTAACCATGGTTAGTTTATTACACTCTGCAGAGGATTGCGCACTTTTCCCTACAAGACTCGATCGCCTCCGTTTGTTTCCTCGCACTACATGGTGTTTGAGAAGACTGATGACCGAGACATAGTCTTTCAGAAGCGCTAGCACCTTACGATTGGGTAGACCGTACCACCTACATCCCCTACATCTGCTGGTCTACCACTGTAAGAGTTCGCATGACTTAGTCAACTATGCTAGAGCCCATAATAGCTTGTGGCTGCACACGGAAGTTTCTAGTATGAATAGTCTCATGATCCCATTGAGCCTGGGTGGCGGTCCAAAAGAAAACAGGCAAGTCCTGGAATACCCAGGTGCCTCAATCCACCAAGATATGTGTTTAAGTTGCCACCTTAGATAAACCATTAATTAACAAACTCACATCTGTCATGGATATCACTCACCCAATCCACCTCTACTAGCATAGCATGGCATAAAGCAAACGTAGAAGTAACTCCCAAAGGTTTGATAATAAACAGGTAATAGGTACTACCTCAACTACTTCCCATCCCACAATTTAATTAGATCCTAATCATGAAATGTGTGAGGATTGATCTAATGCAATAAAACCAGGTAGTAGGAAAGGTATGATCAAAGTGTTACTTGCCTTGCTGATGATCCGAGAAACCTAGCGATTCGAAGTAACAAGCGGCGCACTCCGGGTACTCTATCGCAAACAACAAACAAGCATACAATAAGTACTCATATAATGCACAGGTAAAACTCAAATAAGAGATCTAACCAGAAGGTTCAACTTAAGAACTCCGGTTTGCAAAAAGAATTAAATCGAACGAAGCAACGAAAGTCAAACGGCGAAAGAAAACAACTTCGTTCTACTAATCTGTATCTAGGGCAAATTTTACAGTAGAAAAAACTTGTTTAAGTTGATTAAACGGATAGAGGGTTTCGAGATGAAACTCTAGGCGCTTGAATCGCCTGATTCCGATAAACGAGCGAAAAGTTATAGTAAAAAGAAAATCGGATCAGGAATCGCGATCAGAAAAATCGCGGATTAAATCTGAGAAAAAGAAAAACGACAAACGTTCGCTAGAACGAATGAACGGACGAACGCTCGCTATTTAAATAAATCGAAAAAACCGATGTATTTAAAAAAACCGAATCTAAAAAAACCGACGGAAAAACTGGACGATTTTTCAAAAAAAAAATAAAAAAAACCGGCTAGGAAATCGAAGCGGCGGCGGACCTCGGGCGGCGTGCGCTGGGGGCAGCGTCCGGCGGCGGCGGCAGGCGCTGGGGGCGGCGGGCGGCGCTGGGCGGCTCGGCTAGGGTTTGGCTGGGGCTGGGCCTACCCCCCGGCTTATATATCCTAACGGGCCGGGAGTCCTAGTCGGACATGGCCCTAGGTCGGTTCGCTGTTTTTTTAATATTTACGTGCAGAAGAAAAAAAATAAAAAGAAATACTAAACGGAGTCCAAAAATTCCGAAATAAATTTTCTCGGGCTTCTAAAATCAAGCCGCACAAGGTGAACATTTATTTGGGGCCTAAATGCAATTTTGAAAAACGCACATTTTTCCTAAATTCAAATAAAATAACGAAAAACTCCGAAATAAAATCTTATTTGATTTTATTATGAAATCCTCAATATTTCCTTATTTTGGGAAATTCATTTTATTCCCTCTCTCATATTTTTCTAATAGAAATAATTGATGATAAAATAAATAAAATCAAATGATCCTATTCTCAAAATTTGAGAAAACTCAAATATGAAAATAATGAATTCCCCAACTCTCTCAGTGGGTCCTTGAGTTGCGTAGAAATTCTAGGATCAAAACTAAATGCAAATAAAATATGATATGCAATGATGATCTAATGTATAACATTCCAAATTGAAAATTTGGGATGTTACACGGGGACAAGTCAGGGGGGTCTCCGGGCTGTCCACGAGGTTGGGAGGCGCGCCCGGGAGGGTGGGCGCGCCCCCCACCCTCGTGGGCAGCCCGGGACTCTTCTGGCCCAACTCTTTTACTCCATGGCCTTCTTCTGGTCCAAAAATAAGTTCCGTGAAGTTTCATGTCAATTGGACTCTGTTTCATTTTCCTTTTCTGTAAAACTCTAAAACAAGGAAAAATACAGAAACTGGCACTGGGTTCTAGGTTAATAGGTTAGTCTCGAAAATCATATAAAATAGCATATAAATGCATATAAAACATCCAAGGTTGATAATATAATAGCATGGCAAAATAAAAAATTATAGATACATTGGAGACATATCATGTAATAAGGAGGCATTTCCTTGTTGTGGTCGTGGACCCAGCTGTCAGCCTCTCCACGCACAGTCCTCTTTCGATCTAAGTCGTTCCTTGACCATGTTGACCACGCAGCATGATACGTCTCCAACGTATCTATAATTTTCGATTGTTCCATGCTCTTATATTATCATTCTTGGATGTTTTACAATCATGTTATATCATTTTTGGACTAACCAATTGACATAGTGAAAATTGCTAGTTGCTATTTTTTTGCTTGTTCTTTACATCGCAGAAAATCAATATCAAACGGAGTACAAATGCAGCGAAACTTTTTGTGGATTTTTTATGGACCAAAAGACACCAATGGGCCGGATAAGCACCTAGGGGTGCCCCGAGGGGGGCACAACCCACCAGGGTGCGCCTGGGTCCCCAGGCGCGCCCAGGTGGGTTGTGCCCACCTTGGGTGGCCTCCCGCACCGCCTCTTTGCTGTATAAATAACGCAATATTCCAGAAACTCTAGGGGAGTCGACAAAAATCAATTCCAACCGCCGCAAGTTCCAGAATCACCAATCTAAACACCATCACGAAGGGGTTCATCATCCTCATTGGTGTCTCTTCGATGATGCGTGAGTAGTTCATTGTAGACCTATGGGTCCGTAGTTAGTAGCTATATGGCTTCCTCTCTCTCTCTCTCTCTCTTGATTCTCAATACAATGGTCTCTTGGAGATCTATTTGATGTAACTCTTTTTGCGATGTGTTTGTTGGGATCCGATGAACTTTGAGTTTATGATCAGATCTATGTTTTTATCCATGAAAGTTATTTGAGTCTTTTGATCTCTTATATGCATGATTACTTATATTCTCGTATTTATTCTTCGAATCTTTGGTTTAGTTAGTCCGACTTGATCGATTTTTCTTGCCATGGGAGGAGGTGCTTTGTGATGGGTTCGATCTTACGGTGCTTGATCCCAGTGACAGAAGGGGAAACGATACATATGTATTGTTGCCATTAAGGATAACAAGATGGGGTCTATTTCTACATAAATAGATCTTGTCTACATCATGTCACCGTCCTTATTGCATTACTCCGTTTCTCCATGAACTCAATACACTAGATGCATGTTGGATAGCGGTCGACGTGTGGAGTAGTAGTAGTAGTAGATGCAAGCAGGAGTCGGTCTAATCTTGGACGTGATGCCTATATAATGATCATTGCCTGGATATCGTCATGATTATTTGAAGTTCTATCAATTTGCCAACATTAATTCGTTTACCCACCGTTGCTAATTTTCTCGAGAGAAGCCACTAGTGAAATCTACGGCCCCCGGGTATCTTCTTTATTATATTTTCCTTCGCGATCTATTTTCATTTGCATTTATTTTTAGATCTATTAATCCAAAAACCCAAAAATACCTTGCTGCAATTTTTATTGACTTATTTTATCTCATGTTCCCGCGAGATCTATTTATCTAATATACTACATTTTTTATCATGTCTACTTGCCTATTTCTGGCGTCGTTACCCAAAAGGGATTGACAACCCCTTTAATACGTCGGGTTGCGAGTATTTATTATTTGTGTGCAGGTGTCGTACACGTAGTGTTGCATGGTTCTCCTACTGGTTTGATAACCTTGGTCTCATCACTGAGGGAAATACTTACCATAGCTATGTTGCATCATCCCTTCCTCTTTGGGGAAATATCAGCGTAGTTCAAGCCGCATCAAAAGGAATTTCTGGCGCCGTTGCCGGGGAGACATCACCAACATCTACCAGGTTCCTAATCACAAATGTCATCTCCTTGCAATTTACATTATTTGCCATTTTCCTCTCATTTTCATCTCCCCCACTTCACAACATTTGCCGTTTTATTCGCCTTCTTTTTTGTTCGCCCTTTTCTCGTTCGATCTTTTGTTTGCTTGTGTTGCCATGTGCCTTCTATATGCTTGCATCTTCGCTTGCTAAAAAATCTATTGATATGGATCCTGATCCACTTGCTAATCGTTTTAAAATATCCAATCATGATGAACCAATTTCTAGTGAGTTGAGTGCACTAGCTTATCTTTATGAAGTGTTGCTTGAGATTCGTTAATCTAAAAATTGTGATGAAGAAATTTATGAAGTGATTCATGATAGCTCCTTGAATGAAACGCATGATTGCAATGATTTTACTATAAATTTTATTGATGTCAATTGTGTTAGTGATATGCAAAACCCCAAGCTTGGGGATGCTTGTTTTGTTATGTCCGCTACTTATTGCAATGATCATGATTGGGGTGATGATGATTCTTATGATCTTGAAAATTTATTTAGATCTCATGATGAATATGATTGCGATAATATTAAAAGTGGGTTTGGAAGAGTGTGAACTTTAGCTAAAAATAATCCCACATATTTGGAGAGTGTTCAATCTTATGAAATAAAAGTGGGCTTGGAGAGGTCATGACTTTATTTGATGACAATATCACTATTTTGGAAGAGTGTCAACTTTGCATGCATGTGGATCATGAAGAGAATATTTCATATGATAGTTATGTTGTTGAATTTGATTATGATCCTACATGTAATTGAGATTTTCAAAGTTTTATTCATCTCCTTTGCATATGCTAGATATTTCTTGTATTGATAATTTGTTTGCTTATAAAATTCCTATACATAGGAAGTATGTTAGACCTAAATTTGTTTGGCACATGTTTCATGATTATATCTCCTTGTGTTTCAATTATTATCTTTTGTGTGAGCATTGTTTAAATTTTATGCCTAGCTAGGGGCATAAAACAATAGCGCTTGTTGGGAGGCAACCCAATGAATAAAATTTATTTTTGTCTTTTTTCTTTCTGTTCTTGAGTGTATGCACAATGATGCGACTATTATGATTGTGTTTTTTGTGTTTGAATTAGTGTCCCAAGCAAAGCCTTTGGGATCATGTTGGGTGATAGTTGATTTGATCTTGCTGAGAAACATAAACTTTTATGCTCACGGAAATCATTTTTATTTTTAACAGAAGCGCGATAAAATACTGATTCTTTTCGCAGAAGATTAATATAAAAATTGCCTACATTTTCATATTTTTTCAGAATTTGTGGAGTTACAAAAGTATTCGAAATATTCATATTTCTATAGATTGTTCTGTTTTTGACAAATTCTGTTTTTGTTGTGTTGTGTGCTTGTTTTGACGATTCTATGGTTTCCTTCGAAGAGTTTTTGCCATGGAAAAGTTAAAATACAGTAGATATAATACAATAACAAAATATGAATGGGTTTTCAACAATACTTAAAGTAGTGATTTGCTTTCTTATACTAAGGGATCTCATGAAGTTTTGTTGAGTTTTGTGTGATTGAAGTTTTCAAGTTTTGGGTGAGATCGCGATGGATGAAGGAATAATGATTAGCAAAAGGCTAAGCTTGGGGATGCCTGAGGCGCCCAAAGATAATATTCAATAAGTATCAAGCAACTAAGCTTGGGGATGCCCTAGAGTGGCATCCCCTCTTTATTCTAACAACCATCGATATTTTACGTGAAACTATATTTTTATTCGTCACATATTATGAGTTTTTCTTGGAGCGTCTTGTATGATATGAGTCTTTGCCTGTTTTGCTTTGTATTTTTAGTCATGAATCCTTGCTGGACACACCTATTTGAGAGAGCCAAAATTATTCCATGACTTGTTAGAATTGCTCTCTATGCTTCACTTAAATCCTTTTGAGCTATGGAATTGCTCTAGTGCTTCACTTATATCTTTTTGAGCATGGTGTGGTTTAGTATTTTTGGAGAAATGCTCTCATGCTTCACTTAGATTTATTTGAGAGTCAGTAAAAAATTTAAGAAATTATTTCTTGCTCACTTAAATTATTTTGAGATAAGAATTTTTTATGCTCATGTTCTTCACTTATATTTGTTTGAGCTTACAAAAAGTAACATATGAAACTAGTCCCAAAGTGATAGATATCCAAGGAGGATATAATAAAAACTTTGATGAAGATCATTGGACAAAATAAACTTGATTCCTTATAATAGTTTTGAGATATGTTGATATAATATGTGAGTTATGTTGATGAGTAATTATGCTTTAGTAAGAATATTGGTGTTAAGGTTTGTGATTCCCTATGCAAGCATGAAAGTCAATAGTTATGCAATGAAATTACATCCTACTTGTGGTGCATTATTCGGTGTTAGTTATGCTTAATGCTCTCTTATGAGGTTTTTCGTTTCTTGGTTGGATGCTTCTCAATCTTTTGCTAGCCTTCATTTGCACTAAGTATGATCACTACTTGTGCATCCAAAATCCTTTAAACCAGTTTTTGCCACATGAGTCCACTATACCTACCTATATGAGGTATTATTTTGCCGTTCTAAGCAAATTTGTATGTGCCATCTCTAATTTTCAAAATAAACTTCTCTTTTGTGTGCTCGTATCGCTCATGAAACGGTAGGGGGTGGCTGATATATTTCCATGCTAGATGTGTTATTCTCAAGATGAGTGTGTATTCACTCATCATTGCTTGAGAGTACGGGAAAGGTATTAGGGATGCCTAGTCCCGAAATGAAAAATGAATTTACTTTATGTTGTTAAATAATAAATTCCTTGGAAAGTGTTGGTATAGAGGGCACCCGTGGATACGGTTAGCCATGGAAAGTGAAAGAATGGTGGAAAAAGGAATAAGCTTTATTTTGTGTTTGGGAACCGCCTATGATATATCTAGCATGGAAAGTATTGGGAACTACTCAATCGTTTTTGTTGACAGGAAAAGTATGCCACCCAAAATGTTTTATCTCTAACTTTTTTGCTTTGAGCTCTGGCACCTCTACAAATACCTACTTCCCTCCGTGAAGGGCCTTTCTATTTTCTTTATGCAATTTTTTATTTTTACTTGAGTCTCCATCTTCTCTTATAAAGCACCAACTAAGGGGCACTATGATTGTACTTGAGCATTTGGTGTAGCTAATATGCGAGTGTGTTTCATGAATGGATCAATGATTGAGCATAATGGGCTGGGGATAACTTGCTTTAGCGTTGATATTTTGAAAGACATGGTTGTTTGTTTATATGCTTGAGTATTAAAGTCCTCATGTCAAAACTAGACTATTTCTTTGAACCATATAAAAGTCCAATTGTCCATGCTATAAAATAAAGAATATGTGATGAACATGTTAGGCAGCATTCCACATCAAAAATTCTGTTTTTATCATTTACCTACTCGAGGACGAGCAGGAATTAAGCTTGGGGATGCTGATACGTCTCCAACGTATCTGTAATTTTTTATTGTTCCATGCTGTTATATTATCATTTTTGGATGTTTTACAATCATTCTATAATCATTTTTTGGGACTAACCTATTGACATAGTGCCAAGTGCCAGTTGTTGTTTTTGCTTGTTTTTTACATCGCAGAAAATCAATATCAAACGGAGTCCAAATGCAGCAAAACTTTTTGTGTATATTTTATGCACCAGAAGACACCAATGGGTCGGAGAAGCACCTGGGGGTACCCCGAGGGGGGCACAACCCACCAGGGCGCGCCTGGCCCCCCAGGCGCGCCTAGGTGGGTTCTGCCCACCTCGGTGGCCTCGCGCACAACCTCTTTGCTCTATAAATACCCCAATATTCTAGAAACCCTAGGGGAGTCAACGAAAATTAATTCCAGCCGCTGCAAGTTCCAGAACCACCAGATCCAATCTAAAAACCATCACAGAGGGGTTCATCATCCTCATTGGTGCCTCTTCGATGATGCATGAGTAGTTCATTGTAGACCTACGGGTCTGTAGTTAGTAGCTAGATGGCTTCCTCTCTCTCTCTCTTGATTCTCAACACTACAAAAAAAATACACTTTCGTGATGATACATGTTTGTCACAGTAGGTCGCGTTTTTTTTTCATGCATGTACATCCATGACGATTTTATGACAGAATCAAGATAGTCATACCTGTGCTGTCGTAGAAGTGTTCCATGACATTACCAAAATTATCATCACAGAAGTTTCCACTTCCATGACGATAAATCGCGCGTCACAGAAGTGCTTTCGTCACGGGTGACCGACACGTGGCATCCACCGTAACGGAACGCCGTTAAGCTATCGGGTCGGGTTTTGGATCCGATAACCCGTTAACAGCCCTGACCAATGGGAAATTTCCACGTGTAAAATTCTTATTGGCCGGAAGAAACACGTGTCAGCTAGTCAGTGGGTCAGATAGGTGCCTATGATATGTTGACACGTGCCATGGCCCACCACTGGCCCATTTAGCTTACAAAGCCGGCCTGTTTGACTTGGTCAGAAGTTAACGGGCTGGCCCATGAAAAGCCTGTTAACGGTCTCTTTGCAAATAGCCCATTTTACGGCCCGTTAACTCACGCCCCGTTAGGCCCTAAAGGAAATCGGCCCAACAACGTCATGTGGGCCGTCGAATATAACACCAACCCATTTCACTTTCGGCCCATGTATGGCCCATGACGTCTTTCGGCCCATATGAGGCCTTCGTATCTTTCGGCCCTTTACAGGCGCACGGTGACTCTAGCCCATAATGAACAGTAATTTTCTTTATACCCGTTAACGGCCCATGATTTACATGGGCCATTTCCAGCCCATGTTAGCTTTTGGCCTATTAACGGCCCATACGTTCTTGGGCTCCTTTTCGGCCGTCGATTACTTCTGGCCCGTTACTGGCCTGTTCCCCTAATGGGCCAAATTCGGCCCATGGCAAGAGTCGGCCCATTATTGGCCTGTTCCCCTCATGGGCCAAATTCGGCCCATGGCAAGAGTCGGCCCATTACTGGCCTGTTACCCTAATGGGCCAAATTCGGCCCATGGCAAGAGTCCGCCCATTTCTGGCATGTTAACCCGTTGCGCCATTTCCAGCCCGTCCTATATTCTGGCCCATTAACGACCCGTTATGCCTGTGACAGAATTAAGCCTTTGCTGTCCTATAGCCTGTTAACGGCCTGTTACCGTGCTGGGCCGATACCAATTACGCCCGATTACGACCCGTGTAGACCCATTTATCCGACGGCCCGAGGCCCACCGATTACAGGCCCATTTATCGACGGCCCGTAGGAGACCCATGGATCCTATGGCCCGTATATGGCCCATGGTAGTTGCGGCCACTAGCAAACCAGGGAATAAGAAGACTAGGAAATAAATAAGGCCGAAACTAACGCTAGGCTATTAAGGCGATTACACAGATTACATCCACTCGGCATCAAAGATCGCCACCAGTGCAAATATAGGGAACACCCTACACTATACAAAAATGGCTTGCTATTTTCTTTAGCCGGTGGCTGCTATCGGGTGGTAGGTGCGACATATGCCAACGGGTGGCTTATCATTGTGGGAGCCAGTAAGACGTCGCCGGTGCCTGGAAACGGGATGAGGCGAAGACATGCACGCCGGCGAATCTTACCCAGCTTCGGGGCTCTCCGTGGAGATAACACCTCTACTGCTGCTCTGCGGGGTCTCCGCATGATCACTAGATGGACAAGTAGCTACACAATGCTCCTTGAGCTGTTCGGTGGTAGGAGGAAGAAGGGCACGGCTAGCTTGCTTCTTCTCCTTGTATGGTGTCTAAAACTAGCTGGGGGTCGAACCCTTTGCATGGGTGCCCCGGGGGGTTTATATAGGCCTACCCCCCGGGGGTACAATGGTAATCCGACTAGGTGCGGGGCCCAGCCGTCTGTGACTGCGCTCGCCGGCTTCTGCGCCGGCTGCTGGGGCCCGCCGACTGGTGGGTCCCGCCGGCTGCCGGCCCCTTGGTCGACAGGCAGGCCCCACTGTCCAGGGCCTGGTCGGCGGCTGGTTACTGTTGCTCCATCTTGGTGACGTGGGCTTCGTCGTGGTAGGCATGGCTACAGTGCCGCCGCCCGGCGGGCGATCGCTGTAGCCTCACCGCGTCTTATCTCCTTAATGGGGCGTCTCCTTCGAGGGAGGCGGCGAGCCAGCTGCGGGGAGCCGGCTCCGTCTTGGGCCGACTAGGGAGGGCATGGCCGCCTTCGGGTGTCTCTCTGCCCAAAGGGGCCCACCGCCCGTGGGCCGTGCTGGCAGCCCGTCGTGGATGACATCAGGGTCAACGTGGCAACAGTGCCGCGCCGGACGGGTCATGGCCACCCGTACGGCGTACTGTGCCAGGCGTGCCCCGGGATTCGGGGATGGCAGGCTTTACTGTAGCCACGCCCCGTCTCACCGCCTCTAGGTGGATGCAAACTTTGAGGGTATGGTCTCGACCGCTTTATGGGAGCCGGCTTCTTGGAGTCGGCCTCTTCGCGGCCGGCTTCTCGAAGTCGGCCCTCCCATGGCTTTCTTCATGAGGGCTAAAGTCGGGCCGCCTTCGGAAAGCTGGCCTGGGTGACAGCCAGCAAGGGGAAGGCGGCCCCATGTCTTGGATTCTTGAGAGCCGGACGGGCTCGTAATTTTTCCAGAAGGGCCAGGGGAAGCCGGCTGGGCTACCCATGGCTATTTCCTCTGACAGTAGTCCCCGAAGCTGATCATGCTCCGAGGCGGACAAAGGGACGAGAAGCTTGGTCAGCTTCCTACCCTGAAGAGCCGGCTTTGCTGGTGTATGCCGATTTCGGGGAGCCCCGCGTCTTTGCAGGCGGGAAAGTGGTCGACCCGCGTGCTGACCGCAGGCCCTCCCGTGGGCCACGTGGCAGCGAGACCCTGCCGGCGCACGCGCGCGACGGGACGCCGCCGCAAGCCCGGGCCCGCCACTCCTAGGCCTCGGCCCGAACGCTGATCTTCTGCGGCCCAGGTGGACCGCTCGCCTTCCTATGGCGATTTTATTTCGCCGTTAGGGCGTAATAAACACGGGACGTGGGGGAGTGGGCATGATCGGTCCCCATGTTTCCCCACGCCGCGCCTCCTCGGCTCCGCCACGCGTGCCTATAAGTAGGGGGAGGAGGGGGAGAGACAGAGGTTCGCACGCTCTCTCTCGCTCCGCCCCTTCTCGTCCTCCTTTCTTCCTCTCGTGGCCGCCGCAGCCTCCCGTCTCAGCGCCGCCGCACCGCCACATCGTCTTGCTCCCATGGCGCTGTCGAGCTCGTGGGATGGCTCCAACGTCCATGAGGACCATGTTGAGTTCCTCCGCCAGACTCGGCGCCTGCCCAACGCCAACCTCGTGCGGGTCCGCCTGGCGCCAGAGACGGAGGTCTCACCGGCACCGGAGGAGGGCGAGCGGGTCGTCTTCCGCTCGCACTTCCTGCGCGGCTTCGGCCTTCCGGCGAGCGGATTCCTGCGCTCCTTCCTCGAGTTCTACAATCTTCAGCCGCATCACCTCACGCCCAACGCGGTGATGCTGCTGTCGGCCTTCGTCTCTCTCTGTGAAGGTTTCTTCGGGCTGCTCCCCACGCTGGAGCTCTGGGGGGAATTCTTCCAGAGCAAACTCGGCACCGTCGTCGCAGGCGTGCCCGCCCCCTGCGGGGCCTTCATCGCCATGAGGAGGGCGGGCGAGAACAACCCGTTCCCGCCCATCCCCCTGATCCAGTCGGTGAAGATCTGGCAGAAGTCGTACTTCTACGTGAAGAACGTCGCCCAGCAAGGAGACCACGTCAACTTGCCGGCTTACGTAGCCGGCCTGCCGGCTGGGAGGCAGCCCTCATGGAGTTTCCGGTCCCGGTCACTGTCTCAGGCCGGGAACGCTGCCGTCTCCCGGCTTCGGGTGATGATCCAGTCGGAAGGCCTGAGCGAGGCCGACTTGGTGGCCGCCTTCGTGGAGCGCCGGATATCTCCTCTCCAAAGCCGGCCCCACATGATGTGTCAGATGAGCGGCCGCTTCGACCCAAGCCGGCTGAGCACCAGGGAGATGCCTCATGCGGAGGTGTCGTACATGGTAAATTATATCTCCAATTGCAAGCTCGCCGAGGACTGGCGATACGGCAAGGCGCCGTATTCTCACGCCAACCCTCCTCCCGTGGTAAGCTTTCCTCTCTTTCTTCTTTCCGTTGGTAGCCGGCTTTATGATGGCCGGCTTCTGATCGGTCGGTTCTTCTTAGCAGAACCCCCTTCTTTCGCCGACGACCGGGGCAGCCGGGATAGAACGCCAGTACGCCCCCGACCGCACGGTGGACGACGTTGACGACCCGGATTTGGGGGCGGCCGCCATGGAAGACGCTGTCGTGGGGGACGACGCCGAGCCCGGAGGCACAAGGCTTACCGCCAGCTTCGAGGACTGGCCGGATGACGCCGAAGCCGAAGTCGCCCCGCGTCGCCAGCCAGCGGCCGACCATCAGGGCGCGGGCTCGTCCGTCGTGCCGGCTGCCAGCGGCAGCGCGTAGAAGCGCCGGGCCGCGTCAATCCTATTCGGCAGTCGGCCAAAGAAGTCCAAAGCCTCCACCGCGGCGACCAAGCGAGATGAGGCGGCCGTGAAAGCGGCCTGCTTCCGCAAGGCGGTGAAGCAGCCTCAGGCGGTCTCAGCGTAAGTCGTCGATTGCCTTGTCGCATGCTTTTCATTGTTCTCTCTTGTTCAAACATTCTTCTTAACCTTTTCCTGCTTGCTGGATAGGGCGCCGCTTTCCCTTGAGCGGGGTCCGGGCGCCTCCGTAGTTGGGCCAGCTGGGGGGTCTTCGAGCTCCCGCCGCGTGGACCCCCGCACCGACCTCAGGGAGGCCACGGAGCGGAATGCCCGTGAGGCGCGGGAGGAGTGTGAGGCGGCGGAGAAAGCGGCCGCCCAGGCGGCGAGGAAGCAGGCCGACGCGGCAGCCAAGGCCCAGGCGGAGGCAGCGACCGTGGAAACGGAGGCGGAGGGTTCACGCAACCAGCCTCCACTGCTCGCCATTCCCCTCCGAGCCGTGGCCCCTGACACCCCATTGCCTCTGGCGGAGGAAATCGTCCAAGACCCGCCGCTGATGGAGAGGAGGGAGGACCTCGTGGTCTTCGCGGGGAGAGCGCCGCCGGCAGCGCCAACCGGAGCGGGCCAAGGCGGCCAATCGTCAGCGGCGCCAGAGGAGCCGGCCGGGGGTGAGCCGGAGGACGGAGCCGGCTTCGAGGTGCAGCTGGTGACGCGTCGGCGCGCAGGGGGAGGCGCCGTTCCGCCGGAGACGCCCCGAGTTGCGGGCGCCGGCTAGTCGGCGGAGGATCCAGAGGCGGCCAGCACCGCCACGTCCGAGTGGACTCCCAGCGGGGGGACTGGCGAGCTGAATGTGGCGGCTCAAGGGGTCCGGAGCCGGCTTCAAGCTCAAGCCGCCCTGCTGCAGCAGTTCACCCAGGAGCTCCTATCGACGCGGGCTGCCATCCGGGTGAGTCCTTCATTCTTGGCCGCTTTGATCTCTTGATTTCTTCCGTGGGGGCGCGTCAGCGCACCCACTGGGTGTAGTCCCCGAGATTCGGGCCGACTGCTGAGCAGTCGGGTCGGATCTTTCTTGACGACTATCTTATTTTTGCTTCCTGTCTGAACTTCCAGGAATATCATAACTCCCGTGCCGCCGCCTTCAACTCCCAGGCTCAGGAGTTGGGTCGGAAGACCAACGACCTGGCCGACAGCCGAAGTAAGTGCTTGATCTTGTCTATCTCCTGTGGGGGCGCGTCAGCGCACCCACTGGGTGTAGTCCCCGAGATTCGGGCCGACTGCTGAGTAGTCGGGTCGGATCTTCCTTGACGACTTTTTCCTTATTGGTTTTTCTTCTCTTGTCTTTCATGCTTCCAGGGGCCAACGCCGACTTGAGGAGGGAGCTCGGCGAAGCGCAGGCCGCCCTTCGTACCAAGGACGCTGAGTACGCCGCCTTGGTCCAAGAGCGTGACCGCCTGGCCAAGAAGCTGGCTGACCAAGAGGAGAGCCACAAAGCGGCCCTACAGAAAGCGCAAGACAGCGAGGCCGCCCTGAAGGCAGAGTTTGAGATCGAGGCGGCGAGCTGGGCTGAGACCCGGTGAGCGCTGGATGAAGGCTTCGGCCGCATCGAGGACTTGATAGACGGTAAGCCGCCTTCCTCGCTCCTCTCCTGCCCTTTGTCGTCTAGTTTTTGGCTTGACTTGTGCTGCTGCCTATTTTCTTGTGCAGACTACTTTCCCGGCTACTCCGCCTTCGCCGCCCAAACCATCGAGGCCCATCGCGAGGCGCACCGTCAGGCGCGGGCCAACATTGCGCCGGACGCGAACCGGACGCTTGAGGAGCAGCTCTTGGCTGTCCAGGCGCGACTGCAGCCGGCTCATCGGATGCTTCGCCGGCTCCAACGTGCCGGGGCGCAGGTGTTGGCCGCCCTCTGGCCCGGCGAGACGATCCCCCGCACCCCAAGCCGGACTGCCGACTGGCTGGAGGTCGCAGTCGGTCGCTTTGAGGCTTGGAAGGCGTCGGCGGCCCGTCTCGGAGCCGGGCGGGCGTTGGAGTTCGTTCGGGCTTGGTACCCAGGGCTGAACCTGGACCAGCTGCGCACTTGGCGGCTGGAGGCCGAAGCGGAGCTGGAGGGGGTGCAGCCGGCTATCGCCCAGCGTGCTTCGACAATCGCCGAGTGCACCGACATCAGCGTTTTTGCCCCTAAAATCAATGATGACGACGTTGCCCAGCCGGAGGAGTGGTTCGGGCTGAACCCGGCGGTGGGCGAGGACTCGACGGAGGAGATCACCTCCAGCGACGAGGGCGAGGATGACAAAGAAGAGGACGGTGAAGACGTCGAGCTGGCTGGTGGAACAACCAGCCGACCTCAGGCCGACCGTGCCTCCAGCAATGAGGCGCGTGGAAGCGCTCGCTCTGCGGGAGGCGGTGATCAAGCCGAGGTTCGCCAGCCGGCCGCTCCTTCAGCCGGCACAACCGTTTCCGCCAACCAGCCCGGCTCGTCGGTCGCTCCGCCAGCTTGACCTGCCGTCCTTATTTTTCCTGCTTGTTGTCTTTTGAACAATCTTTATTAAGCTTTCGCAGTTCCACCCACTGGGGGTGTATCCAAACTATGTTGAATGCTGGCCTCTCGGAGGTCTTTTATGTAAATATTATTATGTGCATGTTTGGTTTCCATTCGTGTATGCTTTTTATCCTTAGGCCTTTTCCTTTGCCGCCTTCCCTCTTTGGGGAGGCAAGTACTCGAGCTTTCTTGGATTGAAGTGAAGTGAATGGAAACCGGCCGGCCGGCTACTCTAGTAGTCGGTCGGTGGTAGGCGGCAAACCAGCTTTTGTTATACTAGTCCGATGGCCCCTGACCATTTTTTGTGTGGGCATCCTTTCCTGCTTTTGACTCTTGCCAGCCGGACAGCCGGTTCTTCGAACTGCGACTTTGGCAAGAGCTAAGCCTGGGTGTCGGCACACTACTTGTCTGACCGCGGGTAGGACTTCTAATATAACTCCAGTCGGCAAGTTCCCGGGCCGACTAGTCGAACCCGGTGCCGGACGGAACAAGTAAATGAAATGACAAGGTCATAAGCATGATACTTTTCATTCATAGATAAAAGATGGCAGTCCCCGAGTCCTCCTCGGGGGGCCTCTTGTCTCGTACTTAGTACAAAAGTTAGCGTGATACATACTGCATTTCAACTGTAAAATCTTCGAAGGAGGTTGGCGTTCCATGGTCGTTCCGACTCCTTGCCGGAGTCGTCTCTCTTTCGTGCCTTCGGCTTTTGCGCGTCGATTAGGTAGTAGGAGTCGTTGCCTAAGGCTCTGCTGATGACGAAGGGGCCTTCCCAGGGGGCCGAGAGTTTGTGCTGGCCGGCTGTTCGCTGGATCAGCCGGAGCACAAGATCGCCTTCTTGGAAAGATCTTGGCCTGACCTTCCGACTGTGGTAGCGGCGCAAACCCTGCTGGTAGATGGCAGACCGGCTGAGGGCTAATAGCCGGCCTTCTTCCAGCAGGTCGACGCCGTCTTCTCGTGCTTCCTTGGCCTCCGCCTCCGTGTACATGGTTACTCGAGCCGAGTCGAACTCGATGTCAGTTGGGATGACCGCCTCGGCACCATACACAAGGAAGAAAGGGGTGAAGCCGGTTGACTTGTTTGGTGTAGTGCGCAGACTCCAGAGGACAGCCGGCAGCTCGTCGAGCCAACAGCCGGCTGAACGCTCCAGTGGTACAACCAGTCGGGGCTTGATGCCGGAGAGGATGAGGCCGTTGGCTCGCTCGACCTGGCCGTTTGACTGCGGGTGGGCGACGGACGCTAAGTCCAGCCGGATACCTTAGGCTGTGCAGAAACGTGCCAAGGCTCCTTTGGCAAAATTCGTGCCATTGTCGGTGATGATGCTGTGTGGCACGCCGTACCGAGTTGTTATGTCTGCGATGAATGTCACAGCAGTCGGCCCGTTCAGCTTCTTGATCGGCTTTGCCTCAATCCACTTGGTGAATTTGTCCACGGCGACGAGCAAATGCGTCATGCCGCCGCGCGCCGTCTTGAATGGGCCCACCATGTCCAGTCCCCAAACGGCGAAGGGCCAGGTGAGGGGGATGGTCTTGAGTGCCGAAGCCGGCATGTGTTGCTTGGAGCTGAAGAGTTGGCACCCTTTGCAATATTTAACTAATTCTTTGGCGTCATCCAAAGCAGTCGGCCAGAATAAACCATGGCGGAAAGCTTTGGCGACGAGTGATCTTGAAGCCGCATGGTGGCCGCATTCTCCCTGGTGAATGTCTCTGAGGATTGCAATGCCCTTCTCTTGCTCGACGCACCGTTGGAGGACTCCGGTGACACTGCGCTTGACGAGCTCTCTGTTGACGATTGTGTATGCTCTGGCTCGACGTTGGACTTGTCTTGCCTCTGTTTCGTCAGCCGGCAGATCTTGGTTTACTAGGAAGTTGAGGATGGACTGGGCCCATGACGGAGCCGCGACTTCTCCTGTTGCCAATGTGGCTACTGCCAGCAGGGTGGGCGGGCTGGGTGGTGAAATGTTGGAGTCGGCCGCCGGCTGTTGTGCTGGTGCAGTCCTCGAGCTGGATACTATAGTCCCCGAGCCGGGTGCCGAAGTCCCCGGGCCGACTACTGAAGTCCCGGGGTCGCCTGCCTGGTTCTTCGAGCCGGACCCAGCCGCGTCGGGGTTAGGCGGAACGAAGATGGAATCGGACTCTGGAGACGGCTTGATGGACGGCTTGAGGAGGCGTTGTAGAGCGACGCCGGTTGGTATTGCTTGCCGAGTGGAGCCTATTCGAGCCAGGGCATCGGCTGGCTCATTGTCGGCTCGCGGTACGTGGAGGAACTCGCATCCTTCAAAGTATCCGCTGAGTTGTTGGACCAGGAAGCGGTAGCTTGCCATATTTGCGTCCTTGGCATCCCAGTCGCCGGATGATTGCTGGACCACCAAGTCCGAGTCGCCATGACATAGGATCCGGCGAATGCCAAGTTCTTTGGCAAGCCGGAGCCCGTGTATGAGCGCCTCGTACTCGGTCACATTGTTGGAGGCGGCAAAGTGAATTTGCAGCATGTATCTGAGCTTGTCGCCTTTGGGAGAGGTAAGGATGACGTCGGCTCCCAAGCCGGTGCGCATCTTGGACCCGTCAAAGTGCATGCGCCAATGGGTGGAGTCGGGAGCCGGCGGCAGGTACTGGGTCTCGGCCCAGTCGACGAGGAAGTCGGCCAGTGCTTGGGACTTGATGGCGGTGCGGGGCTGGTAGAAGATCGTGTAAGGGGCCAGCTCGATGGCCCATTTCGCCACCCGGCCGGATGCGTCCCGGCTGCCTATGATCTCGGCCAGCGGGGCGGTGCATACGACCGTGATGGGATGCTCTTGAAAGTAGGGCTTCAGCTTCTTGGCGGTGAAGTACACGCCGTAACACATCTTCTGGTAGTGCGGGTAGTTCTGGTTTGAAGCGGACAGCACCTGGCTCAAATAATACACCAGCCTCTGGACCGGCTGGGCTCGGCCTTCTTCTGGGCGTTGGACTACGATGACGGTGCTGACCACCCGGCTGGTTGCGGCAATGTAAAGGAGCATGGGCTCTTTCTCAGTCGGCGCCGCTAGGACAGGCGGCGTGGCCAGCATCTTCTTCAGCTCGTGAAAAGCTTGGTCGGCCTGGTCGTTCCACTCGAAGTGAGTGCTCTTCTTCATGAGGCGGTAGAGGGGGAGAGCTTTCTCTCCGAGCCGGCTGATGAAGCGGTTCAAGGAGGCCAAGCATCCGGTGAACTTTTGGATGTCTCGAAGCTTGGTGGGGATCGCCATTCTCTCGATGGCCTTGATCTTCACCAGGTTGCATTCGATGCCGCGTTCGGAGACCAGGAAGCCTAGGAGCTGGCCGACTAGCACTCCGAACACGCATTTCTCGGGGTTGAGCTTGATTTGGAACCGGCGTAGGTTCTCAAACGTTTCTTTGAAGTCTTCCAGCAAGGTGCCGCGCTTCTCCGTCTTCACCACAATGTTGTCCACGTAGACATGAGCGTTTCTGCTGAATTGCTTGAGGAGGCACTTCTGCATGCAACGCTGAAAAGTGGCACCAGCATTTCTCAAGCCGAATGTCATAGTCAGGTAGCAGAAGGCTCCAAATGGCGTGATGAAGGCGGTCTTCAGGCGGTCGTCCGGATCTAGCCTTATCTGGTGATATCCTAAGTAAGCATCCAAGAAACTCAACAGCTCGCATCCGGCCGTGGAGTCTATCACTTGGTCAATCCTCGGCAGGGCAAAGGGATCTTTAGGGCAGGCCTTGTTGAGGCTTGTGTAGTCTATACACATGCGCCACTTGTTCTTCTTCTTCAACACGAGGACCGGGTTGGCAAGCCACTCTGGAAAGAAAACTTCCATAATGAAGCCGGCTGCCAAAAGCCGGGCTATCTCCTCCCCCACAATCCTTCTCTTTTCCTCCGATAGTCGGTGGAGGGGCTGCTTGACTGGTTTCGCGTCTCTTCGGACGTTTAGTTTGTGCTCGGCGAATTTCTTCGGAACACCCGGCATGTCCTTGGGGGACCATGCAAAGATGTCCTGATTCTCACGGAGGAAATTGGCGAGCTCGCCTTCCTATTTGCTGTTCAGGCTTGCCCCGATGACGGCAGACCTCTCTGGGTGCTCGGGGTCAAGGGGTATCTTCTTCGTCTCCTTGGCCGGCTGGAAAGATCCTTGAGCATCATGCTCCTTGGGATCGGGGGACACGGCCGACTGCTTGCCGGCTATGGCCACGACTCGGTCCAGCATCTTCTTTTCTTCGGCAATCACAAGGGACTCAGCCAGCCGGCTGCTGGCTGCTGCGCACTCAGAGGACTTCTTGTAATCGCCGGCTACAGTGATGACGCCTTTGGTGCTTGGTATCTTCATCTTGAGGTATGCATAGTGGGGAACTGCCATGAATTTGGCCAAGGCAGGTCGGCCAAGTAATGCATGGTAAGGGCTCTCCAGGTCCACCACTTCAAACCAGATCGCTTCCCGGCGGAAATGCTCCTTGTCCCCAAAAAGTACATCAATCTTGATCTTGCCAATGGGGGCACAGGACAGGCTGGGTACAATGCCATGGAACACTGTCCGAGTAGGCATGAGTTGCTTCGTCTTGACATTTAGCTTCTCCAGGGTGTCACAGTACAGGATGTTGATGCTGCTCCCGCCGTCTATCAGCACGCGGGAGAAGCGGGCAGCGCGTCTGTCCGTCGCGAGGGTGGCTTCCAGGACCAACGCATAAGAGCCGGGAGACGGCATCACCTCTGGATGGTCGGCCCGGCTCCAGCTGATGGGTTTTTCTGACCAATGCATGTGTCCGGTGGGGTTGGCAGCAACCACGCTGACTTCCTGGTGCTCTCGGCATTTGCTGCGCCGGTCTTCAGGCTGGCTTGTAAATATGATGTAGGTTGCTTGCTCGTCGGGGAATTCGTCGTGCACGGCTCCGACTGCGGGCCGAGCGGCCGGAGGCGGCGGAGCCGGAGGCGGCGGGC